>NC_051181.1:34561372-34810234 GCF_013339695.2 Rhipicephalus sanguineus | reverse complement strand
TTTCAAGACACTTTGCTTGGGTTAGAGACAAGATGCACGATTTAAAAATAGTTTCCTGATTTTAATGTACCAGACAAGCACTGACAATGTTCTACAGTGACTCTTAGTGAGCAACCACACGGTACAGCTTGTACGTAATGTATTACATGCGCAGCTGTGGTGGCTGTGTTTATCGTTTTACTCGGGGTAGCATTGTAGGCTTTCCATCTTATAGCAGTGTAATAAACTTTACATATGTACTCCTATGACTCGGCAGCTATAGTCAAGTGTTTTTCCTCGTCAGCCAGTGCGTCAACGAATGCTCTTTGTGATATGCACATCAGCACACCGTAGCGTGCACTTCGTTGATGAAAAACCGATGTCTGTGCTCACTTTGAAGCATAAGCTACTGTTTAGGTGCTGTTTGGTCGATGTGCCTCGTAAACCACGATATGCCCAAACTCTGTTTACAAAAAGCCGATCCACCTCTTAAAATTTAGCTCAAACCAAAAATGTGGCCTAGGCAGCTACACGCTGACTGCTTGCTTTCTGACAGGTTTTTCTTCATCATTTTCTTTTCTGCAGCTGCATGAGCTACATAGCTTGGAGAAGTAAATGTTTCCCTACGTTAATTTTTATTTTTTTTTATCACTGTTTTGTAGAAAAGACTCAAACAGAAAATGTCTAAATGTTCACACGTACACACCAAGGGCTGGAGTTTACGGTTGAAATGCCAGATGAAGATAGCCTCCAATTTTCAGACATCGGTTTATGCGCAGAGCAGCTAACAGTTGGGAGCATAAAAAGAAGGAGGAAAACAAGTTTTCTCCCATGCGATTCAGTGCATTTAAAAAGCATTAAAAAGAACAATTCCAGCTCAATAACCAACCAAGCCCTTAGAAAGTCTAGTCGCTTTAGGATCTAATGTAGACTGTAGTGGCAAGTCACGAAGCTTAAGGGCAGTGGGAACACTGTCACTTGTAATGCGCGTGGCTGAAAAAGTTCAAGTTTATGGTAACGTAAAAAAAAGCAGTACAGAGGATGGTGACATAAACGAAGGTAACTGCGATACGTTATGTGCATAAATATCATGGACCTCAAATGATTAATGAAAGGCGTGGAGCAAAAGTGGTTTTTTTAAGTCCTTGAGAGTTGAAAGGATTGTGCAGACAAGAACGAAGATAAATACGCAAGAAAAAGAAAATGTGTTGTAAAGCATGCATAATGTATGGAATTGCACAGCGTGGAATACGGGAACGAAACACTTGAAGAAGCACACACGGACAGCGCTGACTCTCATCTGAGGGTTATTGCACACGACACATGCGCAAGAAAAATTGCTGATGAGCAAAGAAGGAAAAACAAGAAGAACCTCAATCTGTTTACCATCTGTGCGTGGCTTTGCAGGAATTGAACTTCATTATCACTTAAAGGGACACTAAAGGCAAATAACAATTTATGTGAGCGTGAAAGCTCAATGTATGACACGTCTAAAAACGGCAGTATTATCAATAGCAATGCCCTACTTACAGAGAATTAAGCTAAATGTATCACACGATGAGTGCCACGAGCGGCACATTTCAGAATGATCCCGATGACGTATGAGAGCCTGCCTACAATTAATCACTAGTAATAAAACTAGCAGCAATAAAAAAAGACCTTCCGTGCATCAAGAGACATATTAAAATGCTGTGTTCCTTTCTGTTTGATCCATGGAAAAAGCAACCTCTTTGGCCGTTGCCATGGGAACGGCGCCGCGTGGTTCTCAAGGTTTCGGTTTTCGCCCCGAACTGCGCTTCGCCTGGTTGCCCAGCTTTCGATCACGCGGTCAGTCTCAGTGGTAGTTTCGGTATCACATACTGCCAGGTGTTTGCGCGCTCGTGCAAGTCGCTCTGACAGAAAATTCGACAAAAGGCCGCATGCATGTGATGTTGCCGGATGCCGAATGGTGCGCACCGCCAGTGCACGCCGCAGCGCAGTAAAGGTGGGCAGCGTTGGCCAACGGCAGCAGTGACGTGTGAAAGACTGATTTCAGGCGAGTGTTTGAAGTGCGCTAACGCGATGCAGACCACTAAAACGTGATTTTATTTCAAAATAAGCACTCCTTGCATAAAAGTAGCACTGCGAGGTTTCTGGACCGCATTTCAACAATCAACGTCGACTTAATATTTGCCTTTAGTGTCCCTTTAAGGTGATAGAAGGCTGGCTGATACACTGCTCCCTATATTTGTTAATGTGGTACGTCTCTAGGATAAGTCTTTTGTTAATGTTACTGTGCCTATCTATCACTTCCGTCCGGTTGAACAGTGGCTTGCATTGATGCTGTGTGCAATGAGCTACCAAGTTTGATAATCGGTCATTCTTTTCGCATTTCCTCTGGTGCTCCCGTAATCTAACATTTGTGCACCTACCAGTCTGACCGATATAACTACTGCCGCTTGACAGAGGGATCTTGTATACTGCTTCTGTAGCACACGGAATGAAGGTGCTTCTGTGTTTCACACCACATTCACCTTTCTTTTGGTTTTGCCTTCTGCCCTGCGCTTAACACGCGTGCAAATGCTGCCCAGCTTCTTGGGAGCCGTAAAAACCACCTTCACATCATATCTGGATGCTACATTCTTAAGGTTATGCACCATCTTGTGAACGTAGGGCAGCGGGGTGATGGGGCTTTCATTATCTTTCCCTCGGTCCTCGCGTTTACTGGATTGTTTGGTCCATCTCACCACCTTCTCACAGGATCTAGTGACCAAATAATCCAGAAACCCTACTTTTTGCAATCTCTGGATCTCTGCATGAACACTGCTCTGCACCGTGTGTACACATGACTTGGACACGGCCACCCGTACCAAAGATGCAGCCAACCCATCTTTAATCACTTGGAATGAGCTGATCTGTAAGGCAATAGAGGTTTTTGCGACCTGGGCACGTAATGCCAGCACACATGCTCCGGGTAAAAAGTTAGCCTTAGGTCTAAAAACTGAAGGATTGATTCCTGTGGCAGTTCTCTTGTAAAGTTAAGTCCACTTTCGCTCTCTTTAAATATCTTGAGAATATCTCCCATCCTTTTGTTGACATCGTTCCCTTCACAAAGGACTAGATAATCGTCAATGTACCGAAATACTTTGACCGTCAAACCATCTGATCTGTCCTGAGTCATCCTGTCAACACTGAGAGCGGAAGTGGACTTAACTTTACGATAGAACTGCCACAGGAATTAATCCTTAGGTTTTTAGACCTAAGGCTAACTTTTTACCCGGAGCATGTGTGCTGGCAGTACGTGCCCAGGTCGCAAAAACCCCTATTGACTTACACATCACCTCATTCCAAAGTGATTAAAGATGGGTTGGCTGCATCTTTGGTACAGGCAGCCGTGTCCAAGTCGTGTGTACACACGGTGCAGAGCAGTGTTCATGCTGAGATCCAGAGGTTGCAAAAAGCAGGGTTTCTGGATTATTTGGTCACTAGATCCTGTGAGAAGGTGGCGAGATGGATCAAACAGCGCTTGTTTGTGTACGTGTCTCTCAGTCCTCAGTCCGGGTCGCGCTGCCCTCAGCAAACGATGCCCTCAGCAAACAATCCAGTAAACGCGAGGACCAAGGGAAAGATAATGAAAGCCGCATCGCCCCACTGCCCTATGTTCACAAGATGGTGCATAACCTTAAGAATGTAGCATCCAGATATGATGTGAAGGTGGTTTTTACGGCTCCCAAGAAGTTGGGCAGCATTTGCGCGCATGTTAAGCGCAGGGCAGAAGGCAAAATCAAAAAGAAAGGTGAATGCGGTGTGAAACACAGAAGCACCTTCATTCCGTGTGCTGCAGAAGTAGTATACAAGATCCCTCTGTTATGCGGCAGTAGTTATATCAATCAGACTGGTAGCTGCGCAAATGTTAGATTACGGGAGCACCAGAGGAAATGCGAAAAGAATGACCGATTATCAAACTTGGTAGCTCATTGCACACAGCATCAATGCAAGGCACTGTTCAACAAGACGGAAGTGATAGACAGGCACAGTAACATGAACAAAAGACTTATCCTAGAGGCGTACCACATTAACAAATATAGGGAGCAGTGTATCAGCCAGCCTTCTATCACCTTAAGTGATAAAGAAGTTCAATTCCTGAAAGCCATGCACAGACGGTAAACAGATTGAGGTTCTTCTTGTTTTTCCTTTCTTTTGCTCATCAGTAATTTTTCATGCGCATGTGTCGTGTGCAATAAACCTTAATTGAGAGTCAGCGCTGTCCGTGTGTGCTTCTTCAAGTGTTTCGTCCCGTATTCCACGCTGTGCAATTCCATACATTATGAATCAAGACCAACTAGCCGGATTCCGTTTTGTTGTCTGTAATAAAGCATGCAGATAGATATTTGAAATGTGCCTGCAACATTGTCTAGAATACCCTTTTCATGCATAGAAAGTTGCTCCTAGGGAGGCAGGCTGATCTACTTAATTGTTTGTGACCTTGTGAGGCTCGAACATTTTTCCCAAATGTGGTCATTGATGATTGACATTTTTTTATTGTGTATTGCAAATATTTAGTGTGACTTAAATAAAAATTACTCAAGCTTTTCTTTAGAGTGACTATAAAGTGGCAATATTTTCCATAGGTACAGGCAGTCTTGGACAGTAAATAGTTACTAGTAATGCATTACTGCTAACTAGTTACTTTTTTCAGTAACTTGTAACTGTAACTAGTTAATTTTAAGTTAGAGGAAGTTGTAACTGTAACGGTATTTGCCGTTACAGTTACTTCTGTCTTTATGAAAAATTATCCAACAGCAACACTTGTTAAAGGCCTTTCGCTTTTTCTAACTTTCTTCTTTACCATATCCTTTCCACCTCTCAACTTTCCTGAATAGGGCGCCCCTCGCAGTTCAGGAGAGGGGGTCACTAGGAGAATTATCTTCCCTGTAGAAGACCGAGGTCAGAGGTCAGTCATTAACGCAACATGTAAATCATGTCGCAACTGAACAGCTGCTAAGCTGACGTCCATTTTTTTTTCCGCATATATATCGCCTTTGTCACTTGAGCATCTAGCTCTGGTGCACAGGTGAAGCATTAGGACGCCTAGTTTACAGTCTCCTTCGTCTGAGGCTCTGAGCTAATTGTGTTTGACAGGTGGCTAGAAAGCAGCCGAACGCCAAACGGCTAAGAGCCAGAAATACCATAACTAGCGAAGCGATTTTTAAAAACTTCTTTGGAACTGATTGTAGAATGTTTACTCCGACTTAACACAGCAATTATTAAAAAAATGGCAGACCTGTCACTTCCTATGCAGGTGGCATCCTCAGTATACACTGGCAACAACAAAAAAAAATATTGAGCCGAGGTCAACCACTCCGCTAGTCACGCATGTCCTTGTAAATGTCCAGTGGTGGGGCCGCAGTTGTTTTTGCAAGCCGATGCGCAACGGCGAATGAACCACGATTCCAGAAGTTCTTTCCCCCCACCTTCGTTCACAAACCAGCATCGTCGCATTGTTTAGGTCAAAGCTATGCCCTGTCATCCAGCAGTGTTCAACAAGCTCCATCTTAAACGCATTGAATGGGTTGCTTTAGCAACATTCCGTTTGTGTTCTTTAGGCCTCGTTAATCCTTTCCTGCATGTTTCGCCGATGTGTCGGAATCCCCGCATCGTGCTTTTGGATGACATCCCCATGATCGTCCGCAGGTGGGTGGTGTTTGGATTTCGC
The DNA here is from genome assembly GCF_013339695.2 of Rhipicephalus sanguineus. Classification (NCBI taxonomy): domain Eukaryota; kingdom Metazoa; phylum Arthropoda; class Arachnida; order Ixodida; family Ixodidae; genus Rhipicephalus; species Rhipicephalus sanguineus. The sequence goes on along the minus strand of NC_051181.1, from coordinate 34,804,560 downwards.
GAACACATGTCCTAAGGTATAGTAACGGGGCTTAAGAACAGTTTGTATGCCCAGTGGACGCGAAGCTCTCCGAACAGAGTCTGCCACATCTTAAACATACGGAACAGACACAATGCATGTTGTCTCCACTAGTGATGCACTCCCCGTTGCACTTCGCATGCGCTTCTTACTGCCATCGTTCCACTACGTTTTCCACTTCAAGATGAGGCAAATGATTGCTTGTGTGAGGCCCAATTAGGTTTCCGTTGTCTACGTTTTTACCACGTGCAATTTTGACTACGCGCATGCCTTCATACGTTATTAAATAAATTCTATCATTTGATTTGTGATCTATTATTTTATACAGTAACAGAAAAGTAACAGCGTTACTTTTTGCAGTAACTGTAAGTGTAACAGGTTGCCTTTCAAAACTGTAACTGTTAAAGAGTTACTTTTTGGCTTAGCTAGCTGTAGCTGTAACACTGTTACTTTTTACTGCTAACGTGCCCATGACTGGGTACTGGTACATTGTTTATTCAGGAGCAATAAAATTAAGAAACCTATGCTATTAATGAAACCTTGTTTATCGGAATAACTATGTTTCATAGGCTAATAAAAATGTGCACTCCAAGACACCAAACATGCAGGCATTGTATCATTTGTGTGCAACGGCATTGTTTTGCAGTGCTATAGTTCACCTGTGAATGTCTGAAATCTCATCCCTGTAAGCACTAAACAAGCTAGGTCAGGTGATTTGGTTACAAGTCTGATTAGACATGAGCTTTTGCTAGCGCAACAAACAGAAACTGCCTGCGAGACAAAACCAAACTTGTCACTGTGCACATGCGCAAGCAATAGCCGATGTGGCGGCCTAACTAGACCTTGGAGTAGAAACGAAAGGTAAACATTGTGACAAAAAAAAAAAAATCCTGCTTCTCCATAAGTTGACAGCACTTGCTTGGCAAAAGTAATATTGAAGTGGCATGTTTTTCAAGCACACACAGCACCATACATGTACGGCAGTGATCATTTGGGACTTGTTGGTGCTGCTGTACATCTACGGCATTGACTCTTCAAGGGTAAACAGAGCATACATAAGTGAAAGGAATGCTCCAGTTGCCAGGATGCTTGTGATCACACTGCACACGATGCAGCTGCAAGCCTCTCAATGAAACCAAGGTCTTGGATCGATGCAGGTCTCAAAAAGCACGTAAAATTTCGGAGGTTTATTTAACGCAAAAGGAATGACTTGGGGAAACTGCGGCAGCACATCTTCCATGGCATTAGGAGATACTACATAAGATTCATAGAGGAGCCTTGCATCAAGCCACAAGTGTCAATGCAAAAATGTAGTTTGCATTGATTCTTTCATCTCGTGTTCTTGTATTTGCTGATCAGTCATCCTGTTGTGTATTGATGTGTGCCAGTGAATAACGCAGAGTTGAAAGTTCGTGCACTTGTGTGCATTCTGTTGTCCTTTGTGTAAATGTATAGAGCCATGAGCAATAGCTACAGGGTTGTTCATCAGGCTTGCAACACCGTAAGGCACGTTTCCAAATCATGAAGCCCTTGTGTACACTTGTAAATTAATCACGCAAGCTTGTTTCAACGAACTTTAATTGAAACCTACTGCCAATTATTTTGTGCTGTGGCAGATTTTATTTTAACAAGGACTGTTGAAGTAGCTGTTCATTTCTTTTTAAATGGACATGTGGCATTTGTTCTTGATAGTGCAATACAACTTCTGCAGTCGTCGATTTTCGCTGTCTTATCTTGCATGTGTGTTCTACAGCAGTGCTTAATACTTATTTTATGGTCTTTATTTCTATTCTTGTATGCAGGTGTCTGTGAAAAAGGAAAAAAATCTGCCAGAAGCACCGCACTCCATCAAAAAGTGGCTGCCAAAGTCTGTTGACCTGAATGGAGGCATGGAGAGGCACTTCACAGACGCATTCATAGTGTAGCAGCCCAATCACTGATTTCAAGACCCTGGCCAGCCCACCATCATTACCTCATCCCCTGCTGCTGCCTGTGAGGTTCCGGCCAGCCAGTAGTCATCAGCACCCTGTCCCTGCAGCCCTGGCCAGCCCTATGCCCATGGAGCCTTGCTGGGCTCCCCTACTTTTGGCTGTGTTGCTTAATTAACTACAGTAACTTGAAAAACTGCACTGGAAAATAAATGGTCTGGCTTGTACTTTTATAAATAAAGTTTTCTAAAATGTCTTCTAGCATTCTCATTTATAAATTGCTTGTGTGCAGGATATCTGCATCCAGCAGTTATTTTAGTCAATGCTTTTTTAGCTATTTCATGGAACAACATAGGGGGCACTTGCCAGCAAGACAGAGAAGGAATACGTGGAGGAAAGCTGGCAGGTGAACTGGACTTCGTGCAGTTTGATGCCCTACGTGTGGGGAGGGGAAGGGTAATGCAAGCAAAAAAGGCATGAGTAGACGATTTAGAAGCATGGTACAGTGCGTTTAGACACTGGGGCATGCAATAGTCTGTCGCCTTCAAGTAAATTGCACCGCAGAGCTTGTACGGGGCTGCTGAGCTACCAGGCCAAGTTCTCGATGCGTATTGTAGCCTACTAGCAAAAGAATGCCAGTAGCAAAAGGTCCATATTAATAATGGTTTCATATCGGCAAGCCACTGGTAGCCAATATTCGTCGTGCTGCGAACATCGGCTTAATGCTGGCATTTTATTGGCTGTAACATGGCCCTGGAACGGCCTGATGCTGGACACACATCGGCAACTACGTTGGCGATACGACGGCCCATTGCCGGCATATCGACAGCGGCCCGGTGTTGGCTGCATATCGGCAAAAACAACGGCAGGACGTCGGCCCAACGCCGGCATGAACACCGGCCCGACGTCGGAAGAAGTTGCACTTGACCGAAATGCCGACGTCAGCCCAATGTCGGTGCCGATGTTTGACAACGTTGGACCGAGACTGGACCAACGCCGGCGTGCTGCCTGGGTAGAATCGCTCTAGGCGTCAAAACATGTGAATCGTGCAACGAGTGGCTGTGTTAAAGGCCCACCCATCACAAAGCGCTCAGACATTTGTAATAATCATAATCACCAGCAAAAACATCAACAAAGTGAATAGCTGCGTAAATTCGCGTGTTGTTTTACGGACGCGTAGTGGGCCCTTCACTGATTAGCAAAATGAAGAATAATGGCGTAGTGGGGACTTCAACAACTGTACTTGTAGTAGGCATTATAGGATACTTTGAAACGGCTAGTGTTACGCGCAAACTCTTTCGTTTCCTCACGGCATGGTTGAGGCATACACCAAGAGCCGAAGTCAGGCTAGCACTTGAGAAGGCGATGCGCACGAGGCCCGATTACGCTATCGCGTTCTACTCTTGAAGGCGAAGCTCAAGCGCCCGGCAAGTTTTTAAACACAACATGTGGCTCACAAAGCAAGGTACTTCGCAGAAGTCTTCAGGATAAGCCAAGTGCCAATTTCTTTACTGTTAGAGCCCTCTATAGTAATAATATAAAGTCCTTCTTAAGAAGAAGACCAAGTTCAGTCGATTAAGAATTAAGCAAACCACATTGAGCTGGCTGTGTATAGTTATAAGATTATAAATGACTACGAATTCATGTATTAGGTGTCGTTCCTTGCCCTCCTACGTTTCCCAGCTTGGGTGGGGGGTGGTGAGAAAAGCGGTGAAGTAGTCATTTACTCCTCCCCTCCGGTTCCTCGAAGTAAATAGCCTACGTAAACTGTGTAAGCTCAAGTTTTCCCGTTAAAAAAATTTGGGCAATTATAATGTTAAACTACCCCGCAATGTTTCCTTCCGTATAGGTCGTTACCTGTTAATGATTGGTCAAAATTTTCTGGGTTATGCTCACAGCGCCTGCTCATAAAACGACGCAACAAATGACGCGTAAGTGATCCACCGCGTAATTACCAGGTACGCATGACGGCGTAAAAAAGGATAATAATGAACGATTTTCAATACGGCGTATTGTTTGTTATTGGTTCTTCGCTATTGGCCAAAAATTTTCATTTTCCCATAAAATCACCTCCAATTGTTACGCGACGTCACAAGTCTGCGAAAACTCGCGGCGTTAAAATGAAGTGTGCACAATAACCAGCATATTACTTTGCTGAACAATAACTTTTTTTTTTGGTATTGGCCAGACGCTGTCGCCCTCTGAACGTAATCTAAGAAGGCTGCCCGCCAATCACATTGGCAGCGGCTGCTTATGCCAGCGGGCGCGATGGATTCATATGTGTATAACAGATACCTTCAGTTGTAGTATAACGATGTTCAGCTGTTTTCGCGCGTGTCCAACTCTCTGTGAACTCATCGTTGCTGTCAGAGAGGTAGAGAGAGAAATAAACATTATTAGGAACAGACACAATCCTTTGCAGGTGGGCAGCCTTCTTTGTCGAGAAAACCGTGGACGCTGATGATCTCCCTGGTGAGGTAGATCAAGTAACGGGGCAGCCTAGAAAGCTGGGCTTCTCAATTTACTCGAGTCCACTGCCTTGTTACAAGCCGCTACAATCGCTGCAGGCTACCATATGATAAGCCAAGTGCAGCAGGCTAATATGAGACTAAAGTAGGAATCTATTTTAGATGACGTGGCTGGGCAATACTGGACACTTCTGCTCACTCAACTCACAACAGCTTGAATATGGAGAAGTGGCGATGCTATTCCTTTTCAAATAACTGAATGTCCTGAAAAAGGAGAGCGTTTCATCGGGCTATAAAACGTTTACTGGTTCCCGCCCATATTTGCGACGCGGATTCCTTAAATTTCAGGCCAGGCAGGACAAAATAAAATCATGACAGGTTGCTGTAACGTTATGGAGCTCCTGCTGAGCGATAGCCTCCTCTGCAATGCTCGAGGGCAAGACGCACAAGCGTGGAATATGCAGCCCACCGCGCAGGTAACCTACAGTGCGTGGTCATCACACACGGAGGACAGTCATCACAGCAGAATCATGGGACAAATTTCACTACAAAATTACGTTATTGCTGCGTTCAAGGAAAATTTTGCCTGACTTGTTAGTTTCCCAGTCTGCAGCCGACAATAACCACTGCCGAAAGTGGGGGGGCTCCACCCCCACAGTAGATGCCCCCCCGGTAGATACGCCTATGTCTGTTCATTAGTTTGATGAACCGTAATTAGGCTTGGCTCGGGAACACAGTGCGAAGGGCAATCTAGTGAGCGTCGAATACTTGGCTCATTGAATCGGTAAGCAGAACTGTAAAGCGAAAAGCGCTTGTTAGTTTTGAAGTCTTCTTCCTCGCTGTTTTTATTCACTCTGTTGTACATTGCTGCTAACATGGGTACCTGTTAAGGGAAAGTCATCAGTAAAGACAACATGCATGTGTCCATGCCTGGACTTCCCTCTTAGTTACTCCCTCTTATTACTCTTCTTAGTTACTTCCTCTTATTACTCTTTCGGAAACAGAGGCAGTGTGTAATCGGCTAATATTCCCATGAAATTACCTATGCTTTTCAGGAAAGCAGCGTACACTAAAGAACGTGTTGAAAGGGTGTCGTTTCGCCTCACAAAAACAGTCCTGATATCGTGCATGCCTCTCGATTGCATTATCGCCGCGCGCCCGGCACTTCCAAGTCATAAATGGCATGCACGTTATGAGCGTGAGACAGCATTCTTCATAGGAAAGTGGCGAGTGCCAAGAATTCAAGAAAGGAAACGCAAGCCAGCAGCAAAGCAGCCGGTTGAAGATCTCTCCGTCGTTGCTATGGCAACGGCGCGCGCGGCCGCGCTCGCTTCCGAGTCTGCTTGCCTACCGTTCCTGCCGCCGGCCTGCGCCGGTCCACCGGTCCCCGCCGGTCCCCGCCGCCGGCCTGCGCCAGTCAGCGGGGGGGGGGGGGGGGGTAAAGGGAGGAGGCACTTGCTGAAGGCCTTGACAGTTTGAGAGAAGCACCTATGTTCATTATTCTTGTCGGTCAAACACCGCCTCCGTCAAACTTTTGGGAGGGGAGGCGGGCCCTTGGGGCATACCCCCTAGCTACGGGCCTGGCCTCTGGACTCCTAGGTGGCCCCGGTCGGTCTACGAAACTTCTTCCGAAGTACCACGGCCCGTACCGTGCGGTCTAGCAAGCCTCATACTTCATATACGCCGTCAAGTCGCTTGAGATTTATTGTAATCAAACAATGTCGAGGCATGAGATTGTGCATATGGACCTGCTAAAGCCTCACTGTCACTGTGCAGCTGTCTGTAATTAGTCAGGATGGCTTTTTTTTTAAAGGGAAGGTAAATGGAATGCAAAAGAGCAGCACTGCTTGCAGAAGCGGAGAACGCTGCTCTCATAGAAAAAAAGGCGACGATTCAACAGTACAAGCTTTGCATTGGTTCTACTATTACTGGTTACGTTTCTGCGTCGTCTCTAATAGTAGAGTACTTCTTTAAACCGCTTCATTATTATACAAATGGCTGCCCTCATGCTTGCCTTGGTTTCGTTTTGTACTGCCTTCTTATGGTTGAGGTTAACTAAAATCTGGGTTCCTTTTCTTCGTTATTAAGTAATGGGTTGCGTGGTAATAAAAAATAAAACATTAGAAGTTTACTTGCTCCATTTCCAAAAGGGAAACCGAAACTGCAACAAATATCTTTGTTGCAATGCTCCAGCGAAAAAAAACACGCAACTAAATCTTCAGCAGCGTTGTACTAGTAATAATAATTGCCGGAGTTCTACGTGCCCAAACCATAACATGTTTATGAGGCGTGCCGTAGAGGAGGGCTGCGGAAATTTCGACCACTTGAGGTTCGTAACGTGCATCTAAAACCAAGTACATGGGCCTGTAGCATTTTCGCCTTGTTCAAATGCTTGCAGCCGCCGTCAAACCTGTGGCCTTTGGGTCAGCAGCCGAGCACCGTAACCGCTGTACCACCGCGGCAAACATAAGCAATTCTGAGAGAGACAAACAAAAGAAGAAAAAACCGCATTGGGATTCGATTCAAGGCCCCAGCGATTGCGCGCAAACAGCCAGCACGGATGATCAACCCATTCAGCCACAGCGCGCGGCGGCTAGCCCGTGATACGATAGCTATTATAACGATACTACGGTCAAGCTCTCCTTGCAAAGCTCCTTGCAAGTGTCCCCACCTTCCGAAGAGCAGGAACGGAATGCAAAATTGAAAACAGCTGCTTTCTGTTTGCAAAAATGCGCTGTAGATCATAATTCGATGTTTCACAGCGCAAGGAACGAGGACGACATTGGAAAACACACACAGCGCTGAACTTACAACTGACTATATTTTCAAACTTACAGCAATATATATGCGCTCTTCACCAGGAAAGAAAAAAGAATAGAGCAAATGAAGCACACAAAAAATTCCAGAAAAAATCGTAGAAGCCCAAACAATTTTGAAACGTGATAAAAAGTGCACGAGTGCAGCTTCGCTTGCTCTTTCGAGCAACGAAAGTGAATTTCTCGTGATCGTGAAATACATGTGATATCGATGATGGGTTGTTGTTTACTGCAACTACAATTTTTTGTACAACAGGCCTGCAATTGTCGCGTGACCAAAATCACGTAACATTGCACATCTACTTATGTGACTACAATCACGTAACAACTAGCCACGTGACTAAAAATCACGTAAAATCAAGTAATTAGTCTCACCACTAAAATCCCGTAACGTCACGTAACTATTGACGTGACGTGTTGGCGCCAGAAACTTCGGAACAACTGGGTGGCGCGGGGCAACCTCAGCGTCTGCACTGGACTCTAATAAACATGTACTTTCTCTCTCACGTGACTAAAATCCCATCACGTAACTACTAGTGACGCGACATTTCCCCTTCAGAACCACGTAACAAGTGCGTAGTGTGGGGAACCGACCGAAACCTGAGAAGAATAAAATATCCAAGCCTAGCCATATCCATAGTACTATATAAGCAAAAACTTTGCACCTCTAGCAATAGCTTGGTATTACTAGCAAAACCTTAGATGAAGCTAGGTCGAACGCTAGCTCTGCTCTCGGTTACAGCCTTGCGCAACCAGCACATGCTGCGCACACTTTTATTTACAGATGTCTAAAATGGCATCTTATTGCGGTACGTTGAGGTAGGCTGCGAGTGCGTGCGAAAAGCTGCTGAATCACAGGATTTTCGTTTTGTAACTGGGAGCACCAGTCCCTGGACTTCCCCAAAGCTTTGATCCACACACGTCATATCACACGGACCTGTCCGATGCAGCGCACAGTGCTTTGTGATGTTAAAGGAGAAGGCATGCTGGTTTTTTTCTGTTCACGTAGGGCGATAGATATGACAAGAGATGAATAAAAATCCCAGTTTCACCGCAAGGACGATGCAATGAGTGCGATAGCAACAAATGTAGTAAAGCTGGCAGCTAACTCTTCTAGATCCAGCCTCGCGTAACTCTACAAAATGGTGCTGTAAGAGAACACAGCCACTCCAGGTAGGAAAGGGGATTTCGCACAGTCTCTTCGAGTTGAGAGCGCAGCATATAGAAGGGTATATGAGCCGTACGCTGATGTTTGTTGAGATAAGGATTTTGATTTCATTTAAGTTAGGGCGAAATCATTGCAGTGCTGTTTGAAAAAGAACAAATAATTTTTCCTATTCTTTGATTGGCTTAATTATCTGTTGGTTTCATTAGTAGTGTCTAACACGAAAAAGAACCCCTCGAAAAACTCCTCTTCGTTCGTTAAGATTACGACAGACACTTGCGTTAGCCCTCAAGTAAAAAGCAACTGCAAAAACGTCTAACCTTGTCATTTAATTACTATGCCTCGCTTGTTTAAGCTTATTTCGCTTCCTTTACGTTGCTGAATTGTAGGTAATTGAGAAGATCGTAACGACTTCATGAGAAGGGAGAAATAAGTTTCCACCACAGTACGCGTACAAAAGTTCGAAAGAGCTTTGTTCACCATAACTCGATCGGGCGTTCTGTTCCTTACACTGCAAACGCAAACTAGCCGAATTCGGCGTTCTAAGGGCTACAATCCTCCTTAATACTACCTTCATCTGGACAGTACTGCCTTAGGGTGTAATGAGGTGGGTGTAATAAAGTTGTGCGTCCTCAATTTTACTTCCTTAAGAAATTATGTGGAAGAAAGGAGGTAAATTCACTATTTGACGCCATTCGTCGAATGGAGTTAGAGGAACAAAAAACTCCCATCCCATTTCCTCTGGCATGTTTTCTCTTTTTTTTCCGAAGCTTTCCATAATGCCTTCAGTGCTGGTGGGCATGCATGCAGCTGTGCGGGGGAAAGAAGTAAAAGAAAGAGGCGGCATGCTTCAGTGCACTAAAAATCCATTGCACAGATAGCCCAGAGAAAGAGATATACGCGACCCTCCGAACGGCTGGAGAGGAAGCGAGGAAGCCCTTTGGCCTTGGCGGGCTGCAGCCTACTGCGGCCTGCCCCCGCCAGGTCAAAAGCAAGCCAGACGAGGCGTTACCGAAGTGAAATGGGACAAAGCTTCGCGCCGCATGCGCGCGCGAAGAAAAAAAACAGAAAAAAAGAAAGAAACGTGAGGAGGGAGTCGTTCCCGCGGCGGCGCGATCGTCGTAGCTAGGCCGGCTAGGCCTTGTGAACGCCACTTCTCAAGTGATCAGCTGTGTCGGTCGTGTGTGCGCGTTTTGTGCCTGCAGCCTCACTGTGTTCTCGCCGCTGGATGTGATATGCGTGGTTTGACGACAGTGCGACAGTGCGACAGACGACAGTGCTGCGAGTGCGATAATCGCAACGGCCTGTCGACTCAAGCGAGCGTGCCGCTGTGCATTACCAAGCAGATGATGGGCACCCTGCGTGCTCGGCAGTCAGGAACAAAAATGGTAAGTAATACTGATGTTCTCTCTCTTTGCGAGCCCTTATCGTCGCTTATGCACCTGTAGATGACCTTCTGCACATTGCGTCGCTTGAAAAGTGCGATGAAAACCAAAAAAAAGAAAGAAAGAAAGAAAGAAAGAAAGAAAAGAAAATTGGCATGTCAAGCTTGCGAAATGCCCGCCAGCGCACCATGAGCGTGGCATGTAACCCATGCCGTACATTACACGCATGTCATTCATTGTTTCCATGTTACCAGCTGTCATTTATGTACGTCATACAGTCACGTCACGCTATACCAATCTTGGTATGATATCAAGTTAGAGAACCGGACGCGAGTGCACCAGGCTCTATGCCGTAAATGACTACATGTCGTTATTTTCAGTTACTATATGTCATTTATGTTCGTCGCACAATCACGTCACGCTATATCAATTGAGGTGTATGTCAAGCTAGCGAACCGCCCGCGAGCGCACCATGAGCGTGGCGTGTGTACATGACATGCATGTCATTATTTTCATAATGCCAGCTGTCATTTATGTTGGACGTAGAGTCACACTGCACAGTACCAATTTTGGTGTATATGAAGCAGGCGAAACGGCCACTAGCGCCCCCGAGACCGTGTTGTCAAAATAACGCCATACATGACAAGCGTGTCATGATTTGCACGTTAGAAACTGTCGTTTATGTGCGTCATACACTCTTGTGACGCCATACCTATTTTGGTAAATATCACGTTAACGAAACAGTCGCAAGAGAACGAAGAGAGTGACGTGTAAATCTTGTCGTTAATGAGATGCATATCATGATTTTCAAGTTAAGACCCATCATTCATGTTCTTCATGCAGTCGTGTCATGCCACACGAATTTTGGCATACATCCCATTAAAGAAACACCCACACGAGGTATGAGTCGTAGGCGGCTAGATAGATAGGTAGATAGATCGGTTCAAAGTCGTAGAAGTGTTTAACAAATGCTTCGCATTTAAGTCGTTAAACTCAGATAGCAGTGATGTGTGATGCATGTTTTGGAACTTCTGTGAATATCACTCATGGTTCATACGACCAGTCAATCGACCCAGGAGTGCGCCCTGATAAAGTTGTTTGCACGATATAATTTTCTTTTCTGCGATAAAGCATGAATGAGGCATGATGCTTTCAGGGAATATACATTAGAGTAAAAGGCCACGGTTATCACATTGTCACATGATGGAATGTGCATAAAGGACAACTTTGTTTTCGATTTATTCTTTTCTCCAACTTCATTTGTTTGTTTTAATCCTTCGTCATCGTGTCAATTTGCGCACATTGACATGTGACAAGACCGTGCGCTCTCATTTTGCAGCATCTACCTTGGATGCAGTCAACTACCCTGGACATCTTTCTCACGCCATGCAACTGTGAGAACCCACCGAAGCACAGACTGTCAGGAAGTTAAAAGACTTTTCGGCAACAATTTTGCATTGCGCACTCTGCCCGTCTCCTGAAATAGCATATTAAGGTACATTAGCACTGTACCTTCATACATATGCATCAAGGAACAGTGAAATAGCATATCAAGGTACGTTAACATCATTAGCTTGGATTCATTTAGCTAGAACGAATAAATCATGTTAAAGCTATACAATGACGGCCATATCATGTGACAGACATCTGCTAAGTGCAGCGTGTATTGTAGAGCACATGCGTTTTATGGTATTGAATGAATGGATAAATGTTTATTCCAGCAAAATACAGGAAATGGGCCTCAAGTGAAAAGCGACAATGGTAGCTTGAGAAGTGCACAAGGCCCAGTAGAGCAAAAAGAGAGACAGAGCAGCAGAAACGTGTGCACGTTCAAAGCAAAACATATACGCGTACAAAAAGAAACAGGAAAGACAAAGCAGAAGAAACGTGCACATTCAAAGGCAAAACACCTACGCCATCTGCAAAGTGACAAAATCAAAAAGGGTGAACATTTACGCTAGTCAAAACAATGAAAATCAGAAAACAGTGAAAACAGAAAAGAAGGAACGGCCATTCAACGGCATGGAAGGAATGCAACTTCATTGGTCACGTATCAACAGTGCAATTTGCCAAGGTTACATGTGCATATTCTTAGCCATTAGGAGATGTGCAAGGCTAATTTAATCGCATTGATATAAGTCAGCTGTTGAGTCTGTTGAACCAGATTGTTGAATCATCTTGTTCGTTCCCTCTCGTTAATTAGCTGTTTTGCATTATGTTGCCATAGTTTTCAAGGTCAATACATAGTATAATGACTGTTGACACAATTTGACAAGGTGAAAGCGCTGTTATAGTGCCGAGGCCTTAGTTTATCCTCACTAGAAGTGCGCTGTTTATTTTTGCCATGGTTCAGTGCCAAGTTGCCCAATCATCACTCCTAAACAGAGTAGGTGCGGATAATCAAGACCTTGTTAACATTCACAACCCTTTTCAAGTGTACTTATAATAACTTTACTGACATCAGAAACTACCCACACAATGGTAAACATGGCAAGAGTACACTTCTGGTGGTGTTTCGCATTTTTTTTACATCCGTTTGTTTTTCGCCCTGTGCACACGAAGTGAAACGCTCAGAAGGAAATATTGGCAGCATCTCAGTTTTGTATTTATTTCGTGTTTTGACAAAATGTCTGCAATAAGGATAGTCAAGTGCAAATCTTCGGTAAGACATTCATTTTTATGTATACAGAAATCTTAGTGGACTTCTTTTTTGTGTAATTTTCAGGAATACACTTCTGGCAAAGCAGCAAGTGTTGCTTGCCCACCAGTCTGTGCTCAAGTCAAGTGTATTGTGGGCATGAGTGTCGGCAGGATTTTGTCTTGGGGGTGCAAGGCGGCGTAACGTGTCGTCCTGGTGAGCGGGAGAGCATTGGTGTAGCTTGGGTGGGGTCAAGTGCTGGTGTGTCTTGATGGCGGGAGGTGCCCTTTGTGCAAACCCCTGCCGACACCCATGATTGTGGGAACACCCTGATGTGCCTCACTTTACACTACACTCTAAGACAAAATCGAGTATTTTGGGAGTGTTTCTGCCACAGAACAACAATCGTCATCCACCTCGCGTGCTTTCCTCGCGTTATTACCGCGGTCGCGGCACTTCCCGGTCACGAACGGCGCGCGCGTTATCAGCGTGACATAGCATTCTTGACAGGAAAGTGACGAGAGCTGGGTTTTCAAGAAAGGAAACGCGAGCAAGCCAGATGACGATTATTGTTGTGTGGCAGAAATACTCCCCAAATACCCCGATTTTGCCTTAGAGTGTATGTCGAACAGCTCGTACATCTTACCACATTTAGGCCAACACTGGTATTGATGCAGAGTGTTATGCGCAATACTGCGTGCAATCTTTCCGCTATCGGGTGCATTTGAAAATTTCGCATTGTTTAAAAAGACGCTGAGTGGACCCAGTGTTATTCAGCAAACATAAGTCTTAACAGGGGCAGTTGGGCGAGTTGGTGTATATTCATAGTTAAAGAGGGTGCAAAAAAATCACAGCACAGAGAAATGAAGGGGACTGGATGACGCGCTACTAGCAACTGAAGTTTAATCGAAACCACAGAAAGATGTAAACACACAGCATGAAAAAATTACAAGACTAAACAATCACACATCCACAGAGGAATGAAGGGGGCAGACAGGACAATGCATTACTAGTAACTGAAGTGTAATCAAAACCACAGAAAGATATAAACACACATGACTAAAAAAGCCGCACATGTTCAACTTCAGTTGTTAGTAGTGTGTCGTTCCGTCCCCTTTGTTGCTATGTGTTCTGATTTCGTTTTCACGTTTTCCTTACCTATGAAGTGAACTCCTGACTGTTTCACAGTCTCTATATATGTGTGGTCAATTTTTATTCATTCTCATGGCATATCAAGTCCTAGGATCCAATGTGCAAAGCGACCAGTCACTATTTACAGGAATTTTTTTATTTAGTGCCTGTGATTGCTAATTGCAAGTTGACCTTGCAGCCATGGTGCTTAGATTATTTTCAATGTTGTAATTATGCGTAAGCCATCAAGTGAGGAATTAAGGATGGACTTTTGAGTTACAGATGTCACTAGCTGGCATAAAAACATTGAAGCATGGCTGTACTTGTTATGCATATTAGAAGTATTGGTACATTGCAGTCATGTGATTATGCCGACGAGTTCCCAAGCACACTTCCAGAAATTTACGATGGCTTCCAGGTATCTGTGAGTAAATATGTATAGCAACATATGAAGGCAACCTTGTAATTTTGTGGGCATTGCTGAATGCTTTTATGCACCTTGGTAAGTGGACCTACAGTCAACACCACAAGTCTATTTTGGGCTTTTTTGTAGGAAACTCAACTCCAAAATTATGTGCGACATGTTTTGATGCCATAGGGCAAACTAATGCAATAAAAAACTGTACAACTGCCTGTCTACACGGTTTTGTATTTCCCAAAAGTTATGCTAGCCTTATTGTACTAATTAGTTGCCTTCGTGTGTAGGCTGACACCAAGTTCCTTGGGTAGCTTATTTTTTTGGATTATACTTACATACTGGCACGGTGAAGTGCACACGTTAGTGCGCATCATGATGAGATTTTACGCCCTACTTTCGTATTGCTTTACTGCTGTGAAATATGTATAGCGCTTAGGCTGTACTGTATATGTTGTTCCACGTGTTCAGTTTTGGGAGTAGGTTCTGTGCACGACGATGGAAATATATACCTGTATCCTTACATTGACACGAGAACTGCTGCTGTTTTGATTCTAATAAAATGTTGCAACCACTGGTTCTTGTATCAATTGAAGTATGACTACTTGTCGTGCATGCAAATTGAAGAAATGAATTTGTGCTTGCAAAACAAATTGCTGAAACACTGCCTGCTCAATGTAACTGCTTGTGTTTTATTACCAAACACATTGAACAGATGATTCACAGATTATGACACATTGTAGAAGATAGGCAACAGAAAGACAGAAAGTCATCACTGTGTTCTAACGTAGACTGGGTGACCTTTTATCAATAGTAGCATAATTGAAGGTTGCTGTTGTATAAATAAAGTTTAACGTAGTGTGCAGGTGGACGAGGGAGTGCACATATGATAGTTTTTCCAGTTTTCTGCATATTTGCTACAGTCCTCGTCTTTCTGTGTTACGATTGTGAAATTCTGAATTGCAAATAAGCCAACCTCTCTGCTGCTGCGGTGAAGTAATTCAACAGAACCATATTTTCTCAAGAACAGCTATCCATTGAGGAAGAGGGTAATGCTTTTTTTTAATGGGTACTGCATCATCTGTTTGAGGGCAGGGCCAAGTATACATGGACGTTCACAAGAGAGAAGTGCAAGTACATTACCTTTCTTGTTTTGTGGGAGACCTGTCACTGGTAAACTGGGGAGGTTGTCCTGGACCTTGGGGCACGCGTTAGGCATTCGCTTTAACGCGGTGGCGTGATGCTTACCAGTAAAAGCTAATTAGTAAGAAATGTAGGTAGTATCCGAGTATGAAAGCAAATAAATACTGAATATGCGTTATAGAGAATCACTGAATGCCGTGCTAAAGCGTGCATTGCGAATAAGCGCTAATTGCGGAAATAGATAAGCGTTCAGCTGCTCAGAAGGCACTGCTCGCGGCTGTACGCGCGCATTCAACGCACTTTATGTAGGGGCGTTACAATGTCCTTGTAACTCTGGAATTTTCTGCGTGTGTAATTTTCATATGCGAACGCAGGCGGCCCGCGCTAAAGGGTGCATTGCGAATAAGCGCTAATTGCGGAAACAGATTTTGTTCAGCTGCTCAGAGCGCGCTGCTGCCCCTGCGTGCAGCTCGCGGCAGTACGCGCGCATTAAATGCACTTAATGTAGGCGCGTTACAATGTTCTTCTAAGTCGGGCACCTGCGTGTGTTACTTTCATATGAGAACGCAGGCGGTCTTCGAACCGCTCATAACACGCTGCCGCATCTGGACGCGCGCAGTTCGCGGCTGCAGAACTAACGAAAATTGCTCCACAGCATACGCTCATGGAATGCACATACGTTCGCTCATCTGAAGATACCTTTGTCACGCTGGTATTCACGAATTTAGCGCGAGCGAAGAGGGCACACGTCTATAATTTTTCTAGCGGCACGACACGGTGAACCGGAGAATTCGGAGCCGAGGGTGTTTACGTCGATCGGCTCGGCCTGCATGACGCCCCACAAATTATGTATTGACCTTCCGCAAGAGCAAACACACGCCGATGGTACAAGAACAGAAGTTCGAAGTTGTGCCGACGGGTTACCAGCCGCTTTGTACATACATTGGTACATATATAAGCCCACGGAAAAAGCAAGTTTGCAAGTGGTGGCGCTGTGGTGTAATGGTTATAGTGCTTGCTTTGAGTGCGTGTGGTCGCGAGTTCGATTCCTGTGTCGTGCGTACTTGTATGCAAATGTCATGTTCGTGCACAAATACTTTGATGTCCATTTTCTACTATGTCCTAGTGACGAATAGGAGCGGAAATTGGCCGGTAAACGTAATATACTGCCTAAAATATACCTTTTTTTTCATTTCGCGACCGCTCTAGAGCCTCGTATAAAAGGAGGCTTTAACAGCTCTCAATAGAAGCAGAAAAACTCTCAATGCGCTCTGTTCAAGCCCACAAAATGGCTTACATAAAAACACCAACTTTACCTCCAAAAGGAGGCTTTAAAAGCTCTCAAAAGAACCAGAAAAAGTTCCAATGCTCTTCATTCAAGCCCTCAAAATGAGTTCAATAAAAACACAAATTTACCTCCTTAGTTCCGCCTAATCACTCCCTTAAAGGATGTAAATAAAACCTCGTTTTGAACCTCTTTTTGAAGGGGGTTTTGCGTAGTACCTTTTGGATGCACGTTCACGTTATGCGTGGAGCCCGAAACTCCCTAAAAGGCTCAAACCCGTTTGCAGTGTAGGACGTTTATAAAGAATAAAGTGAGAATTACAAATGTAGATCTGAAAGATGTGTTACGCGTGGAGTGTTTAAACATACACTAAAAAAGAAGTCATATAATAAAGAGAAAAAGAAACGGCAGCTCAAGATTACAGTCAAGAATCGAAACCGAAACGAAAGCTCTTTTTTGTTTCGGCGGCGACATCCTGTAAGAAGCTGTGGAACTAATTCACGGGCTGAAAAAAACGCTGATCCGTCGCCAGCAATCGAACCGGTGACGGCGCGGTCATGTCGTGCTCTGAACTTGAGCGATCAGCTCGCTCGGCCACGGTGGACGCCTTGTCGCCCGAGGTAAGCAAGGGTTTATCAATTTACCACAAACATTTGAACGACCGCGCTTCAAAAAACGCGTTAGGTAACAATGTTATGCCAATTGCGGCAAGTTGAGAATGGCTTCAAACGAAAGCAGAATGTCAGGACTACATGTGATTTCCTGACTATTAACATAACTTGCTTAGTTTTAGAACAGTGACCGTTTTTGTCTCGATAAACAGGCCACATTTTTCGCCGTTTCCATAGACTCCCATTGTACAATCTTTACCTGCTCTGGGAACAAAATTGAAGCTTACTGCAACATGATCGCTGCAGTCCTCTCGTGCGTTTAGATTCCCAGAAGCGCTCTGTGGCCTGCGTTTTTCAATATTAACCCTCTACACTTAATTATTCGGGAAAAACTCGCCAGTTTCATTGAAAACGCGCTAGCATCGCGCTGGGGCCGCCAGGGGCGCTGGCTGTGATGTGTCCACAAAAGCTGGATATGTTGGAGACGGAAATAAACGTATTGTTGTCATTAGCGCCAGTGTGCGTCTACGTTTCTTATTTAGTCATCGTTTTCTTTCGCGCTCAACCCCTAAAAGTGTTAAGGCAAAGAACGTCAGTGGGACGCGGGCTTGAGCGAAATGAGGAGGAAGACGAAGACCTTGGAGCGGGATGCTACAAGGAATAACCGTCAGGTAAATAAGCGCTTTTATCTGACTATTTCTGTAGCATGTAAAGTGTCCGTTACGTTCGGTGGCAGCGGTGGGATAGAAAGATTGAACGGACTGAAGTACGAACTGGTGAGCGCAGTGAAGGAGGCAGGGCAGGAGCTACACCGTAGGCAGCCCAACTAGGTTCGAAGACGTGCTACGCAACTGGGCGTCAAGGAAGGGACTGACTCAAGCTGCAGTTGATATTTGTCAGAGGGCGGAACCTCGGAAGCTAATAATTTCTCAAGAATAGATGAGCCTGCATAACCAACAAAGGGACGCCGAAATCGAAGAGATTACCGTGAGCCAGGAAAGCAAGAAAGCAATAAAGCAAAATAGCTAGGAGATGCAGCACACCACGAATCCTGAGCGTGCGGCTTCCGGCGACTGCGATGCTACTGATGTGACCATGCAGCGACGACGTAGTCGCCTATACCTTAACGAAGGCGGGTAGTTTGCACTATGTCGCGCAAAGCTTGGCTCAGCGAAGCCTGGGCCCGTCGCCGCTCATACTCCCCGTCGACCGACACGTCTTGCTTCGAAATGCGCGGCTTCCTTTCGGGAATACGCACTTTCTTAGCACGCCTCATGACTCTGTGGACACGATCGGGCGCAGCAAGGTTATGGAATATATAGCGGAGAATATAAACTATAGAGGTTGCGTGCAATGTCTCCGCCAGTGGGCGTGGCTTAGCTGCTGCGCTTGCGCGGCTTGGCCAGGTGATGCGCTCTCTGGTCGCTGGACGACGCGATGCATGCTTTCTCTTTCTTTCTATTTTTTTCTCTCTCTATTTTCTCGCTCTTTTGCTGATCTCTTTTTCCTGCATTTCTTTCCCTCTAGTTCTATGTTTCTCATTCTTTCTGTGCTACGCTTTATACTCTCCCCTCTTTGTCACCATCACATCTCTCCTCCTCAAGCTTACTTCCCTTTCCTAAAGCCCCTCCATCGCGTCTGCTACCGCTTTTTTCAGTACCGCCATCTATTGTTTCGACGACGACGCCCACTTCCGGAAGGAAGTTCTTGAGCCACTTCCTTCCGCTTTTTCCTTCCATTTTGTTTCTGCGCACGCATGTGCACACGCGAGAAAGCAAATATTTCATTCTCTGTTTCGCAAGTGTTGTTGTTTTGAGGTTCGTCGTAAACTGCCTGCCGCCGAGCGAGTTCTCGCTCGGTGTTTATGCGTCGCGAGGGCATGGGCGGGCATGGGGCGGGTGAATCAACCGGAAAAGCGGCAGAAACATCATGGAGGCACTTCGGTTTCCGCTAAGCGGGTAGCCGGTGTAAAGGGAGAGGGGTGGACGAATTGGCGCTACTTAACCTAGGCGGCGGAAAACGCATGGTGGGGCTTTACCCTTTCCCACCCTCCTTGCTACACTATACTATACACGGCTATGCTATGCTTTGCTAGCACGCCTGGATAGCCGAATGGTTTCGTTGCTCGCCTTTGGATCGAGGTTACGCGCGTTTGAATCCCGCCTAGTGAAGAACCTTTTTCCGGCAAGAATTTTTTTCTTTCTTTGTATGTTTCTTACTGTCTCTCTGTTTCTTTCTTTCTTTCTCTTTCTCTCTCTCTCTCTCTCTCTGTACTCGTTTTGCGCAATTTACCTGAAAGCAGGGTTGGCATGGAAGAAATACAAGTTCCAAGGCACGTACGTTATGCAAGAAAGCACCGGCGCCATCATTGTGTACTGTCACAAGAATCTCCTAAGCGCGCAAAAGCTTCCCCACGAATCTGCATCCGACGAGAAACCTGCGGCCTTAGCGACAGCGACGGCAACGACCCCTGTGAACGGCAACAGAAGACACTTTGACCAAAACATTCTTCTCTCCAATCCGACGCGCTGCATACGTCAAGACAGTTCTGAAGAAAGTATGGAGTCTATTATGTGAACTTGGCAGCGCAAACAAACGGGACACACACTCTTTCTGTGTACCGTTTGTTTGCGCTGCCAAGTTTACATAATGCATCTATACCAACAAGCCTGCCTGTCAACCCTTCTCCAATATGGAGTGCCATGAGCAAAGGTCGCATTCTCGAACATTGTGCCGTGATAATCAATATTGCCACTGCAGTTATTGCAGGTCGCCAATTCATCCAGCTTCCAAAGAACACATCTCTAATAGTTGAGTCCCATGTCTCCTGCATGTCATCCTGCCTCAGCACCGCAAGGCAATATTCTACTAGTTAAGTCATGTCTGCACCGGCGATCCCGCCGAAAATTGATTCGCCAACAGGCTGGCACGAAAGCGTGCGCTGCAGCAAACAACATCGACAGAGAGGGCATCTTCACATCCTAGCAGATCAAGGGCCAACGTGATCAGGAGCGCAACGCGGAACTCATGTACAGAGGAAGAATCTTCGGTATCGCTCAACTTCCCTACCTCCTCTCCCCTACCCCGGTGTAAAGCCATTGCTTCACACAACTTGACACCGCACCGTGTGCTTCACAGCTTCGCTGGTCATCCACCTACGCAGAGTGGAAGGACCGTGTGATAAGACCGGGGCCGCTCATTTCGGCTCCGCTGGTGAACGATCTCCACAAGGTGTAAGGGCTGTGGTACCACATTTACTCGAATGTAACGCGAGTTCTTTTTCCAGATTCTTGCCACCTAAAGTAGATCCTCGCAAAGTTATTGAATAGAGAACTAACGATTTTTTCTTCCCGCACGCAGTGAAATGTCACCCCTCGCGTTACAATCGTGCTCGCATTACAATCGAGTAAATACGGTATTATTCAAGCATAGATAATGTCATTTTGAATAAACAGCACCATAGAAACAATAGCACAATTCTTTTTCTTGCTCGGTCGTTAAGCAAGATAAAAAGCCTTCACATAGCTTTCGTGGAATAGAGTTCTGGCCAGACATAATTATTGAAGATTCCAGTCAACAGGTCAGTAGGAGCATTAAACGTTCACTCATTTTTGCCTTAAAGCCGCAAGCCAAATATGATAGTGAAATGTGTTTGAAGATAAACAGCCCAGCTTAATTTTGTTGGCGATATCTATTTTTTTCAAGTTCCCACGAGAACACGCGTTGCGAAAACTTGCCTACAGCAGTAGCATAGGTGGCCGGCAGCGTGAACAGCGTGATGGCCACGCGTTCGCCAACATGCGCGCAACTTCGCCAATTCATATTTGCATACGCGCCGCGCGTTGCGTTTCGGTGCCTCGCTGTGTCCTCTCACCGTTTTCATGTCCTGTCCACCAGTGCGCAAGCGCATCGGTTGACAGGACAGAAAAGCTTCGAAGCAGTGTATTTTATCTTCTGTTAAGCTGTTTATTGGACGGCACTCGGCGACAATGCACTAGGCGACAGTAAATGCAAAGGCACGGGCTCCGAGCGCGAGCGGCGTTTAGGAGAGGACGACCCATTAGGAGCCGCTGGAGAGCACAACCGTTAAACAGTACCAATTGCTTCGCCACAATTAACCCTGGTACGAAAAGGGAGCCGTCCGGCGACCTAACAGCTCGTTACTATGAGTGGGTCTGCCTTGAGGCGCTCCCCGTTGACTATGTCGCGCCCTCGACGGCGAATGTCCGAAGCTGGTTCGATGGGTTCGATCAGGTAGTTGACCGGGGATGTGCGCTCGACGACCCGGTAGGGACCTTCGTATTTCGGCAGTAGTTTTGAAGACAGGCCGGTTGCAGTGGTAGGGACCGAGAGCCATACGAGCGCTCCGGGGAGGAACGTGGCCTCAGAAGTGGTAGTGCCACCGCGAAGGCTCTTCTGCCGCTCTTGTTCGTGCGTTGTAAAGGTCCTTAAAAGCTCGCGGCACTCTTCAGCAAGCCTGGGTGTGTCAGAAATAGGCGTACAATCTGATGGATCCGGCTAATAGGGTAGTATCGTGTCAATGGTCAATGCCTTTCGTACTATGGTGTCAATGTCAATGCCTTCCGTACAACAGGAAGAAGAGTGGAAAACTAGTAGTGCTCTGAGGGGTGGTATTATAGGCGGAGGTGACGAAGGGCAGAATGACATCCCAATTTGTGTGATCGGAGGCCACGTATATTGAGAGCATGTCGCCGAGCGTGCGGTTAAAGCGTTCGGTTAGGACATTCGTCTGCAGGTGGTAAGCAGTAGTCTTGTGGTGAACAGCATGGCACTCTTTGAGAATGGCTTCGACGACTTCCGACATGAAGACACGGCTTCGATCGCTGAGAAGCTCCTGGGGTGGACCATGACGCAGCATGAATCGGTGTAGCAGGAAGGAGGCAACATCACGCGCTGTAGCCGCTGGGAGGGTGGCGGTTTCGGCGTATCGCGTTGGATGGTCAACGGCGACGATGGCCGAACGGTTACCAGCCGACGTCAGAGGAAGTGGTCCATACAAAGCGATGCCCACGCGCCCAAACGGACGGTTAGGGCAAGGTAATGGTTGTAGACCGACTGGTGACACGTGCGTTGAAGCTGAGGGGAACAGCGCAAAAAACGGGACGGAGAAAGATTGAGCACATGACACAAGCGCTGAAGGTTTTCGGCGTTGGCAATCGAGGCAGGAGCGGACGAACTTCTGCTCGTAGCGGTACATCCCTCGCCAGAAGTATCGTTGTCGAATGCGGTGGTAAGTTTTGGATACCCCAGAATGCGCGCATAGCGGATCAGAGTGGAAGGACTCGCATATTTCAGCACGCAGACTTCGGGGTATCACAAGTAGCCACTGGCGGCCGTCGGCGTTGTAAATGCGTCAGTGCAGTAGGTCGTCACGAATGGCGAAATGTTGGGCTTCACGACGCAACGCGCGAGTGGTTGGTGTTGCCGACGGATCAGTGAGCAAGTGTATAGGCGAGGTGATCCATTTTTCTTTGCGCTGCTCGGTAGCGATGGTGTGAACATCAATAGAAGAAACAGCAATGTGAGATACTGAGCAGGAGGCATTGTCAGGCAAGGGGGAGCGCGAGAGGGCGTAGGCGTCAGCATGCTGGCGTCCGTTGCGGTACAGCACGCGGATGTCGTAGTCTTGCAGGCGAAGTGCTCAGCGGGCGAGACGACCCGAGGGATCCTTTAATGATGACAGCCAGCATAGTGCGCGGTGATCGGTCACGACATCAATTGGGCGACCATACAAGGCCCAGATGATCATCAGGCATTCTTTTAAATGCGCATGCATTTAAAAGTCGGGCTATGTCAGGCGTCTGTCGGCGTCCGCGCGCCTCTCCGCTCTCACTCCCTCTCCCATAGCAACAGCTACGGGCGCGCGCGCTTATCCTCGCCCCTAGCAACCGGTGCAGGTGGTGCGGGCGGCGTAGCGGAGAGTGAGTGGGTAGGAGGAGCGCGCTCTGGCGTGTGAGGGCGCTCGCATCGCGGGAGCTCGGCGGAGCTCCCGCGTGTGTGGAGAGAGTGTAGGAGAGGGTAGGCGCAGTGCTTCGCCGCTCCTTCTCTCGCCGTTCGCTCACTCTCCTCCCTGCGCCACCGCCTCAACGCAGTGCGTTTCAAACGCGTTTGTAGCGTTTGTGCTGCCTTGGCACAGCCTGAAAACAGCGCGTTCTAAACGCGTTTGTGCTGCATTGAAGGCGGTGACAACATCCCTGAGGTGATTACGAACGCACGTAGGAAGCGTTCGTTGAAAGAGGCGCCCAAAAGGGAGACACTTGAGCGCGTCGATGTGTCCAGCTTTACGCCATTCAAATTACTACGCCGTGTACTCTCGGCGCAAGAAATTCATTCGCATTTCCTCACGATTCGCTTCGGGAAGGTGGGGGCATTTTTTAATTTGGTGTAATTGGTCTCGGCTTTAGTAAGCGTACGACTTGCGTAGGCTACGACATACTCGGGGAACCCTGGTTTGCGTTGTGCAAGAACAGCACCGAGGCCTACACCGCTGGCGTCCGTGTGTACCTCCGCTGGGGCCGTAGGGTTGTAGTGGCGTAGCATGGGAGGAGACGTCAACAAACGGCGGCGCTCTGCGAACGCATCGTCGCATTCGGACGACCACGAATGTAGGGACCCGTTACTCCCAAGGAGCTTCGTCAGCGGTGATATGATGGTGGCAATGTTGCGTATGAAACTTCGAAAATAGGAGCACAGTCCTACTGAACTGCGCAGTTTGACGGACGTAGGTTTGGGAAATTCGGCCACGGCCCGGAGCTTGGCCGGATTGTGAAGGATTCCGTCCTTGGACACGACGTAGTCTAGGATTCCCAGCTGCCGTGCTGCAAATCGGCACTTCTTCAGATTCAGTTGGAGGCCGGTGTTGCTCAAACGCGTCAAAACATGCCGCAGATGTTGAAGATGCGTGGAGAAGTCCGGAGCGAAATCGACGACGCCGTCCAGGTAACACAAGCCCGTGTGCCATTTCAAGTTGCGCAGAACGGTGTCCATCATGCGCTCGAAGGTCGCGGGCGCATTGCACAGACCAAACGGCATGACGTTGAACTCGTACAAGACGTCGGGCGTGACAAAGGCTGTCTTCGGTCGAGCGTCATCAGACATGGGTACTTGCAAGTACCCCGAGCGCAAATCGAGAGATGAAAAGTATTCTGCTCCTTGGAGGCTGTCAATCGCGTCGTCGATTCGCGGCAGCGGATAAACATCCTTCCGAGTGATCTTGTTGGGCCTTCGGTAGTCCACACGGAAACGCACAGAACCGTCCTTTTTGGCCACGAGAACAACAGGAGACGCCCATGGGCTGACCGAGGGTCGAATAACGTCGCGTCGAAGCATATCGTCGACTTGCTAATTAATTACCAGACGTTTTATGAGAGACGCGCGATATGGACGTTGCCGCAGTGGTGGTTGGGCGCCAGTGTCGATGCGATGCGTAACAGCGGACCTGCGGCGGAGAGAAGTTTGCCCGACATGGAAAGAAGAACGAAATTCTTCCAACAGGCACAGAAGCTGGGAACGCTGGACCGACGTAAGGTTGTCAGCAATGGAGGGACCAAATACATCCGCGCGTGATGAATCAGACGTGGAAACGGCACTCATGGTACGGGAACTGGTGCAGTGCGAGTCATCGGGTGCGTCCAGAACTTGTGCGTCTTCGAGGTGCTCCACTCTGCCGAGACATTCCCCTCGCACCAACGTAACAATGTGCGGGGATGAGTTGGTAACAAAAATAACGGTGCTACCCTGAGTGACTTGTACGGTCGCGAAAGGTACCAGCAACCATTTCCTAGTGCAAACGCGGTCCGATGGCGAAAGGAGTGCAATGGTGTCGCAGAGACCGGCGCAGTAAACTGGCACGGCAGTCGACGAGTTTGGAGGAACTTTGGTATCGTCTTTGACGAGGGTCTTGGTGAATGCCGATGGACTGTCTGCCGGCGTCAAATGTGAGAACGGTGAGAGTTCGAGGGCGGCTGGCGCGCAGTGAATTATGGCGTCGTGGCGGGAGAGAAAATCCCATCCCAGGATGACGTCGTGGGAGCATGCAGCAATTATGATGAACTCGACGTCGTATAGAACATCCTGAATGACGACGCGAGAAGTGCATAATGACGACGCGAGAAGTGCGTCCATAACGCATATGGCGGCTCCAGTGTCGATAAGGGCAGATGCGTGAACACCGACAAACACGTCTATGACATTCGATGGACTTCGCTGAGGGCTTTTACAGTTCGATAGCGTCGCAGCCCTTGCCTCGTGGACTGCGCAGACTAGTGTTCCTGCTCTCGTGCGACAGAACATGGCTGCATTGGCGACTGTCAGGGACGGCTTGGAGACGGAGAGCGGCGAGTGGATGGAGCTGGGCGTGACGTCGGCGACATAGGCGGGTCGTAGAATGCACGGCTGGACTGGCTGGTGGTGGGTGACGCGACTCGAGGCGGCTGCATGCGATGGCAGTAACGTGCCACGTGACCGGCATAACCGCATGCAAAACAGATGGGCCGATTGTCGGGTGTGCGCCATCGGTTCGCTGGGACCTTCCCGCCCATGTCGGAGGACGCGATTGACGGGACGGCTGCAGAAATGACTGGAAGGTGGGTTGCAGTCGGGGCCTAGGGATGACGGCAGCATACGTAGCCGGCACGCCCGCTTCGAAGGACGGAGGTCTAGCGGCGGCTTTGGCGTAACTCAATGCTGGAGCCGCAGGGATTGCCTGGTGCGTCCTGGCGACAACTTGAGCGTGACTCTGTGGCGCAGGATCCGGAGGTTGCTTGTGGTACTCAGGCATCACGTCCGCGATTTCCTGCTCGATCGCTCGGCGTAGGGGAGGAAGGAGGGTCGTCGACGACTGTTAAACGTGCGGCGGGTGGGCGAAGGCTAGGAGAGAGAACTGGCGTGCGATTTCCTCGCGCACGAACGCCTTCACTTCTGCCAGCAGCGTGGCCTGGTCAGGTATGGCCGCCAAGCCACCAAGGTCTTCGTCGCGTGACGGAGAGCGACGGGTACTCGAACGTTGCCGGCGGAGCTCTTCGTTGCTCTGGCACAGTGTTATGACCTCGGCCACGGTGGAAGGGTTTTTGGCGAGCAACATGGTGAAGGCATCGCCTTCAATGCCCTTCATAATGTTCCGGATCTTGTCAGACTCGGACATGGTGCCGTTGGCTTTCTTACACAAGTCCAAGACGTCTTCGATATAACTGGTTAAAGATTCACCGGCCTGCTGAGCTCGTTCGCGTAAGCACTGTTCTGCTTGCAGCTGGAGAGCGGAGCTGGAGTCACTGGAGAGCGCAACCGTTAAACAGTACCAATTGCTTCACCGCACTTGAAATAATAAAAAAAAGGGCTAAGTAATGCGCGAGAACAGAACGTTAGAAGTAGCCACAAAGTAGCCCTGGAGCCAACCTGAAATTTGGCCGCCAGATGGGATCATCAAGTAGCCAATTTCGCGCAAAGTAGCCACCAACAGCAACCCTGGGATGTGGCTTGTGGATTTGGCACTCACAGTATCATCAACTTGCCGCAAGTGGGGACCAAACATACAACATTCAGATAGTGCGGCGTCACCGCTGCGAGCGGCGCTGGCTCACACTGCGGGTATTACAGAAACATAACCAATAAACTGAATGGGAAAGCGATCGGCGCTGTAGCTCAATTGGTAGAGCACCGGACGCGTTATCCGAAGGTTGTAGGTTCGGTCCCTATACCTGCCAAAAGTTTACTTTTCATCGACTTTAACTTCTTTCCATTTATGGCATAATTACTATACACTATATTTAAAAGCCGCAATGAATGCCTCCTATGCCATTCTTAACTTCATTGTCTCTTGGTTTCATCAGGTTCTGTCTAACAAAGAAAGGAGCTCTCGGCCAAACACTTCTGTTTCGTTCTGTGAGTGTCCGAGAGAGAGTGTGAGAGAGAGAGAGAGACAGAACTCTTCATTGAAAAGAGTGTCCGAGAGAAAGTGTGTGAGAGAGAGAGAGACAGAACTCTTCATTGAAAAGCAGATAATTTAGCCGCGGTATGCAAATCGCTGACTTGTTACTTCACGTGGGGAAGGTGATTTGGGTCTGAAAAACAGGAAAAGAGACAGAAAAAAATGACATAAAATGTTAAAATAGACTAAAAAATAAATAAAAACAGACTGAGTCTTTTCACACTTGGGCAGGGACGTGCGCTGATAGTCCTTCATTGCGTGGTTTCAAGGAGCAACTAAAGTTTGTCGAGCTGACCGATACTGTCTAAGTGTGTCAGCAGAAGTTTCATCGCACCGGAGGGACTACAGCGCAAGATAAGACAGGGACAAGGAAGGGCGACGCGCGAATGGTGTGTCCCTGTCTTATCTTGCGCTGTATTCCCTCCGATGTCTAACCAACACGCCCAAGCTTCCATACTATTACATCGCACGTCTCTATTTCATGAGGCAGGCTCAACGGCCCAAGACACAGTCAAATGATAAAGTTCTTTGGGTTATCTAATGCATGCAATATTCATAGAGGGTACGCTCATCGGCCGCTCGACAGGAGCAGGAGGAATAAATGTTTATTGCAAGAAACAGTATCGCGGTGCTAGTAACGCATCTACCCTAGGTGAGAGGTCTCCTCAATCCAGGAACCCTCTGGCCTTCGCTGCCTCCTTGACCCTGGCGACAAGACGTCCTTGTTGGTCCAGGGCCTCTGAGGCGAGCTTGGCCTCCCACGTTTCGAGAAGGCCCTCGTTTTCTTGACCGGCGTTACAGGCATTCGGCGAAAGCATTGTGTCTGTTTGTATATTGTACGGGCACGCGAGGTTCATGTGGGCCAAGGTGTCAGGTACGCCGCAAATTGGGCAGAGATAGTCCAGCGCATGCGCGTCCCCTCCCCCTCTCCTCTCCTACGCGGCCCCCCTCTCGCACGTCTGTCGGCCGCGTTCCCCGCTCGCCCTGTGAGAATTAACGGCCAGGCTAGAAGACAAGACGCGCGTAGCGTTTCTCTTCGCGTTCCGCGACGCGATGTCGGTAGCACGCCCAACGAACGCCAACAGAGCGCGATCGCGCAAGTGCTCCGGCTTCGCATCGCCTCATGTTCCCCTTTAGCGGGAGATGGTGTAATGTTTGAGTGTCGCGCGTGGGTACGGAGACTGAGTCCGCACCCGCGCTCGACACTCAAATAAAATATGTTCCACATTTTCAATGGAACCACAGTTGTTACAGTGTGGACTTCCTGCTTCACCGAAGCGCTACCGTAAGCTGTTCCCATAGGCTGTGTTGAGATGAAGACAATGGTACAGAGTTTCCAGATGTCGAGGAATTCTGGATGGGAGTCTTCTTCTGAGATGTGGGTCATTTGAGTGGAGGAAATCATAGTGGCGTGTCGGAAAGTTCCAGAGCCTGTTCTTTTCATCAGAAGCAAGTCTTTGAGCCAGCTGGGAGGCATCAGATTTGGTGGAACAAGGTCACCTATAGTTTTGGTATTGGAGAACTTTGCTGGCCGCTTCATCTGCTTTTTCGCCTATTTTAACCTTCACAGCAGTGTGACAGCATAATAATGTTGAGTCCACACTTTCTGATACCTGCTTTGTGGAAAGTTGTCTTCTCGTATGTTGTGTCGTGTGACCCCTGGTGCCATGCTGAGACACCAGTGCTGTTGTGCTCTCTATTCATGCTACAAGGGGGAGCTAGGTCTCTGCCATGCCTCTTTGCTACCACCAATCCGGCGTGGCCGTGACGGTCATGTGACCCGTGCCTCGCGGACCAATAACCTTTCTTCTCGCTCCTTAAAACCGCCTGCAATAAACGCGGGAGAGCAGTCTCTCGTCCGTCTCGCCGAAGTTTGGTCTCTGCGTCTTCACTCCGCGCGCCCTCCCGTCGTTCGGCCTCTCCGTCGGCCCGCCGCGGGTTACGCCGCGCTCCTGCCCTACACAACACATGGCGACGAGATACTGAACCCGGTTCAACAGGCGACGCCAGGAAGAGCACGACGTAAGTGACACTTACCTCGAGTCACATTTCTCCTGCACGTCGGTGCTTTGTCCTTCCTGCTTGCTGCATTGGCGTCGACCTGACTTTTCTTTGTTCCCGCTCCGGCTCCCTCTACGACGCCTTTCCTGCTTGAGCCTTCTGCCTACCTCCTGCACACATGG
This sequence comes from Rhipicephalus sanguineus, assembly GCF_013339695.2. Classification (NCBI taxonomy): domain Eukaryota; kingdom Metazoa; phylum Arthropoda; class Arachnida; order Ixodida; family Ixodidae; genus Rhipicephalus; species Rhipicephalus sanguineus. The sequence continues at coordinate 34,775,428 of NC_051181.1, read as the reverse complement.
CGGCCCTTTTTGCCAACCTTCCTCCATTCCTCGACGTGCCCGGCACGCCTCCTATTCCGTGGCATAAATGGAAAAATTTTCCAGGTACACCTGAAGGCGGCCGGCGGAAGCGGCTGGGAGGACGAAAGACGCGCGTCAGCACTTCTCAGCGCGCTCGGTGTCGAGGGCCAGCGGAAATACTTCGCCGCGCAGGAGCAGCTCGAAGCTCAAGGCGTCCAAAATGCTCCACACACAGCCAGCACGCCGGCGGCGTTGGGCACAGGTGCGGTGTCGACGACGGAAGCGGCGGCGGCGACGGAGTACGACACGTTGCTACAATTCCTAGACGGGCTCTTTGCCGAGACGACTAACGTGCTAGCCGAGCGGCACCTATTCACGAGCCGCGAACAACTGCCCGGCGAAACCTTCCTCGAATTCGTCGCAGCTCTCAAGGAGAAAGCCCTCTCGTGCAAGTTTGGCGCCACTTACGACGACAGAGTGCGGGACCAAGTAATTCACGGAATCGCCAACGCACATGTACGGGCCAAGCTACTGTCGTACGGGGAAGCCCTTACGCTGCAGAAAGCCGAAGAAGTTGGACGCGACTTGGAGGCGCTCAACAAAGCCAACGCGGCATTCGGAGAGAATGAGCGGCTACTCGGCTCGCTCGCCGGGGACGGCGGTAGCGTCCAGCGCGTCGCACGTGGCTACGCAGCAGCATCACAAAATGGCGGGTCGGCTTCCTCGGCGGCCCCGCATGTGACTCAACATGGCGGCAGCTTCCCCCCCAACTCGGGTGGCCGCGTCCAAGATGGCTACGCGGGCTCGTCAGCGCGCCTCCAGGACGGCGTTCGCGGCCAAGATGGTCAGCCTGCTTCCAAGCCTCTAGTTGGCCCTTGTTTTCGCTGCGGCAAGTCAGGGCATTTGGCGAATTCCAGAAATTGTCCGGCAAAAAACAAAACTTGCCAATTTTGCCGCATCAAGGGGCATTTCGCGGCAGTCTGCCGTAAACGGCAAGCGTCGGTGCAAGAAGTTGCCCCCGTCCAAGACGCTGACTCCGGCACTGCCACAGTCCTGTCCGTGCAGGCTGCGCCGACTAGCCCAAGAGACTTGCGCATCCCTGTTATCGCCGGAGGACACAGCCACATGTCATTGCTGGTGGACACCGGAGCCACTGCATCGTTAATGACCAAGAAGGACTTCGACATGCTTTTCGCTTCGAAGCACCGATTGCTCCAAACGTCCATCCAACTGCAGAATTTTTCGAAGCACCGCATACCGGTCCTAGGGTATTTCCGCATAGACTTGCAGCACCATGGCAAGCGGGCCTTTGTCACCTTCTACGTGACCGCACACGGCACTTCACTGCTGGGGCTCGACGCCATCCAGCAGTTGGGACTCCTGATCGACGGCGCAACGCTAACGTGTCGTCTGGCTTCACCCGTTTCCTCGCAGCTTCCTGCAGGTGTGCCTCCGGGGTTCGAGCACCTGTTCGACGGGGAGCTGGGACTTGTCAGGGACTACGTCCATCGGGTCAAGAGGCGGCCGGACATCGTACCAGTGTCCGCCAAGCTACGTCGCCTGCCTCTGGCGCTCCGGCAACAAGTCGCCAGCGAGCTGCGTCGACTCGAGGACAACGACGTCATCGAGCGGGTGTCGGCATCCGAATGGGTGTCGCCACTCGTGGTCGTCCGTAAGAAGGACGGGGACATCCGCCTCTGCGTCGATCTGAGAGAACCGAACAAGGCCATCGTCGTCGACGGGTTCCCACTGCCCCATGCGGATGAACTGCTTCAAATGTTGAATGAGCTGTTGCCTCAGCAATCCATTCCTAGTGCCCCGGCTGCCCAGTGCGACGGCGCACCAGCTGAAGTGCACACTCCGATGCCTGCGACCCAGGATCAACCATCGGGACTTCAGGAGGAAAGTCCTGGGTGTTCCTCCTCACCTACAGTAAATGCACCAAATTCCAACACGGGGGAGGGAAGTGATGGGAATGGGTCTTCAGAGTTGGCTCATGGCAGCCACAATCCGCGAAGTTCTTCTGGGAGAGATGGGGACGGGTCTTCAAAGTCGGCTCCCGACAGCCGCAACTCTCAGTCTTCCTGCAGGGCCTGGGTCACGTCGCCCACAGCGGACGCGCAAGCCCCCAGCCCACTTGAAGGACTACATCACAGACTAAAGTAGTCCGCATCTTCTGGGGCTATACTGCCTTAGAGGCCCGCAGTATAGCCGCAGAGGTCTAGTGCGTTTGTGTGAACTTTTCGTGCATAGTGCAAGCTGGCACTTGTGTTGGCGTGGTGAAGTGACTTTTTTTGTGTGTGTGTAACATAGGTTGTAATATGTACATCTAGGACTGAACTTCTGCGTATTGCAGGTGCCATCTTTAGGGAAACTTGAATGTGATTTTTTTAGTGGTTCCTGATGTACCACAGTTACAATTGTATAAGGATGCAATTCTTCCCAGGGCGGGACGATGTTGTGTCGTGTGACCCCTGGTGCCATGCTGAGACACCAGTGCTGTTGTGCTCTCTATTCATGCTACAAGGGGGAGCTAGGTCTCTGCCATGCCTCTTTGCTACCACCAATCCGGCGTGGCCGTGACGGTCATGTGACCCGTGCCTCGCGGACCAATAACCTTTCTTCTCGCTCCTTAAAACCGCCTGCAATAAACGCGGGAGAGCAGTCTCTCGTCCGTCTCGCCGAAGCTTGGTCTCTGCGTCTTCACTCCGCGCGCCCTCCCGTCGTTCGGCCTCTCCGTCGGCCCGCCGCGGGTTACGCCGCGCTCCTGCCCTACACAACATCGTACACTTTACCTTCCTCATATCCAGAATAAAATTACTGCAATACACTTAAAACATTACAATTAATGTCCCCTTTACTTTCCTTGGTTTCAATATCTGCTTATTTTCATTAACGTTGTGTAAAACAAAGAAAGCAGCCTTCATAATTATGTTCCTTCATTCATAGCGAGGGTCTCGTTCCAGCAGACTGGATGCCTTCAGGTAGTATGCGAGGGCATATACACCTCCCGCACTGAAGCTTGCGCAGCGCCATCCGTCACCCCAGCGGAGAGAGGGAGAATCTCCGGTCGCTCGGACACGTCACGCTTGCTTGGTTTTCCGATTGCGCGCGCGTCTAGCGGAGTCCTCCACACTTTTCTCTCGCCTTTTTCTGTCTATGGCTGTCGCCCCTTCGTCGTTTTGTAAACCAGGCACGCATTTCTGCGGCATTGTGAACTGTCACAAACGTTTAAAAATACTGAAGAGACCAAAACTGTTCCTCAAGTTCTACCGTGTCCAATGCTACGAGCAGAGGCGTCAAGAGTGGATTATGGCAGTTCGGCGAACTAAGTGACGCTTTAGCGGTCTTTCCACCTTGAAGCAATTTTTGTCGCACACAGTATTACCAACTATTAACGGGGAGAAACGCGATGGCAATGATCACTTGAAAGGGAAGTGCGTTTGTGAAGCTACAACAAATAGACAGACGCTGTACATTTCAAGCACATACCGTACCCTGAGTACTACAAGTACTTTATTAAGGTGATGGCGGTACATTGGCCGTCGCGGCTCAATGTAAACAGAATTGTGATGCATGTTTGCACTGAACATTTATATTGGCCTTGCATGCAACGTGCTGTGATTGCTTAGCAGGCTGAGGTGTTGCTCTGCTAAGATCGAGGTCATAGGTTCGATTATCGCATACGGCAGCTGCATTTCGATGGTAGCAAAATGCAGTAACACCGGAGTACTTAGATTTAGGTGAACGTTAAAGAAGCCCAGGTAGCCAAAATTCATCCGTCGTCGCCCACCATGGCATGCATCATAATGATATCGTGGGTTCGGCTTGTGAAATATTGTAACAACGTTGAAGATGCGCCGAATATCTACCAAGTATGGCCGTTTGTCTAACGTGGGAACGGTAGCAACTGATGAGGTGAGCTCGTCGTCGGACCTTGCCTCAACGATACGCTGAATTGTTCGCGAAGAGCTGCTTAGGCGTGAAGAAATAACTTCGTCCCCGCCACGTTTCGCGAGTGCCTGCTCAGCGCAAGATACCTCATTGCCAGGCCCTGTTCCAGCATGGCAGTCCGTGAACGCTACCGATGTCCGTTATCACACGGAAGCGCCACGTGCCATGGTACCATCTTCGCTGAGGTCCGCCTACCAACCGCGTCCTCGTTTCTCCCACCGTTATCGTCGGCCGCCCACTGGTTACGACACGGAGCCCGAATGTGTTGCGTATTCCCCATATCCAGACATGCCTGATTACTTCGACGAGGCGCGTGTGCAGCGACTGTTACAAGAAGGATCCAGAGATGGTGCAACTATAGCGTGCAGTGTCTTACGCAAGCCGCACGCTCCTTCGAGATTCTCCGCTTTGCCCTCCTGTGTTTATTTCCTCCTCCTCCTCTATGAACACCGAGCTCACGAAGTATCAAGTTTCGTCTGGTCCTCCGGATCGCGGGCCGCTCCCCAGGCCTCTGAACTCTCCACTCTACATTCCTACCTTCATGTAGCCACACCTATTCTTTTGCCCCAACGCCTATTAAACTCAGTTAATCCCCGTTAAGAAAATCCTAATGTATTATCGGCCACCGAACTAAGTCATAACAAAACATGATGTCAGAAGTTAACCAGTTTTAAGTCAGCGCATGAGCCATGGAGAAGATTCCTGCACCAGCAAAATTCGACTCCAATGGCAAGGCTGCAGAACAATGGGGAGCCTTCCAGCGGAGCTTCACGTTTTACCTCAAGCCAAATAACACAGCTTAAGCACCATCTGACCAGCAAGTAGCACTTCTTTTGACCGTCGGAGGCTCTTCACTGCTTGACATATACAACGCTTTGGACTTCGGAGAATCAACTGCAGAAAGACCAAACCCAGAATTCAGCTATGCTCATGTCATCAGCCTTCTCGACGGGCATTTCTTGCCGAAGCACAACGAACTGTACTCGCATACGTCTTCAGAACTCGCATGCAACGGGTTGAAGAGCAGTTCGACAGCTTTGTAACTGATTTGAAGCTCAAAGCGTGTGGCTGCGGAGTCGGAAACCAACGAGAAAAAATGATCCGCGACCAGATCCTCTGTGGCATCTACGACGAAAAGGCTCGTGCCGACATTCTTAAATTAAAAGATCAGACACTAAGAAGGTTGACAAGGTGTGTCGAGCCCATGAAGCAACAGGAATTCAAATGCAAGCATTTAAAGAGGTTACTTCAAGCAGCAGCGATTCTGTGCACGCAGTAAAGAAATTCGTCTAATGCATCAACGTCAAAACCTTAAGGTTTGCTAAAGGAATGCCACAGAAATCTACTGTACCAAAGTGCAGGTACTGCGGTGGTAGCCATGAGCGCAAAAGAGAAGCATGCCCAGCTTGGAAGCAAACGTGCAGCAAGTGCAAGAAACGAAATTACCTCGCAGCAGTTTTCAAAAGCAAGAAAGTAGTTGCGGGCCTGGCAGTAGATAGCGAAGATGAAACCATCTTGGCAATTCAAAGGAGCCAACCAAGCTCCATCCACACGTTCCTCACAGTGGATGGAAAGTCAGAAAAATTTCAAGTGGACAGCGATGCAGCTGTAGACGTCATCCCAGCTATACACATCAACGCACGGCAAATAAAACCGTGCACAACGACACTGCGAACATGGAGCGGAAGCAAGGTGCGCTGCTGGGGCAAAACTCAACTGGAAGTGACCACGGCGAACGGGCAGCGACATTCTGTAGAGTTTATAGTGGTTAAAGAAGACCTCACTCCTCTGACTGGAAGAACAGCAACTGAGAAAATGGGTCTGATAACTGCAGACATAACCTCGTGGCCGGAATAGATGAAACTCCCGAAGAGCAGTTCAACAGTCAGATAGTAGAAAATACCCTGAAGTCTTTGGAAACACTCTAAGAACACTCCCGGGAACTGTTCATTAGGTCACTAAGCCAGATAGGCTTCCGAATGCAATAACGAGTTGCAGAGTGCGTGTCAGCATTAAACTGCAAGTCGAAGACAAGTTGACGGACCTGGAGAAAAGGGGTGTCCTGAAAAGCGTAACAGAGCCAACGCAATGGGTCAGCAGAATAGTTGTCGCAACCAAGAAAAATGCACAAATGTGAATATGCATCGATCCCCAAGCGCTCAACGAGGCTCTCGAGCGAGAACGTAACACATTGCCCATTCTTGATGATGTTTTACCCAATTTTGCTAAAGCCAAAAATTTCTCAAAACTGGACTTGCGAGACGGGTACTGGCAAGTTTCTCTCGATGACGAATCAAGCTTGCTGACTACTTTCGAAACTCCGAAAGGTCGTTACCGATGGCTCCGCCTGCCATTTGGACTCGCGGCAGGCAGCGAATTATTCCAAAAGAGACTTCAAATGGCACTTGAGGGACTCCTTGTGGAGTCCCTCAAGTGCCATCATCAAGTGCCATCAACAAGTTTCATCAGAACACATTCGGTAAAGAAACGAAGATAATCAGTGATCCTAAACCACTGCAAGCAATCCTGAAGGAACGATTGGATCAAGGAGATGACATCCTTGTCTTCGGAGTGGGCGACAATGAAAAAGATGATCAAGCGGACCACGACAGGAAGTTGGCAAACCTACTTCAGAGATGCCGACGAATTAGAATCCGTCTCAACAAGGATAAAACACAGCTTCGAACCACATCAGTCGTCTTCCTAGGACAGGTACTGACCAATGAAGGACAAAAAGTTGATCCAAATAAGGTCAAGGCAATTCAGCAGTTGCCAAAGCCAACTGATGTCTAGGGAGTGCAGCGCTTCTACGGTATGATGAGTTACCTCTCTAGATTCTCGCCCGAAATTTCGCGTGTATTGGAGCCTTTGAGGAAACTCACTGTCCAAGATGCACCGCGGTACTGGGGAAACTGCAAGAAGAAGCATTCGAAAAGGCAAAAGAGTCCGTGACAAGAGCTCCTGTTCTGGCCTACTTCGATCCACGAAAACAGATAGAAATCCAGTGTGATGCGAGCAATCATAGACTCGGAGCAGCTCTTCTTCAGGATGGACAGCCAGCCTCCTTCGTCAGCAGAGCACAGACACCGAGAGAAGCTCGATATGCACAAATAGAAAAGGAAATGCTGGCCTTCGTCTTCGCCCTAAACAAGTTTCATCAGAACACATTCGGTAAAGAAACGAAGATAATCAGTGATCCTAAACCACGACAAGCAATCCTGAAGGAACTATTGGATCAAGTTCCAAGAGGGCTGCAAGGCATGATCCTTCAGACGCAAAGATCCAACATCACAAGCGAACACAGACCGGGGAAGAAATTAATCTTGGCTGTCACGATATCTCGTGCCTTTCTTCCCAACGAAAGCAAAGAACAGGAACTCGAAAACATCAATGTCGTACACTACTTCCCTGTGAGAAAGAAAACCTTGGAAAAGATAATAGCAGCGACTGAGAGTGATGACTCACTGCAAATACTAATGTCAATCATTCTGTCAGGCTGGCCACAGGACAAACGTGGACTACCCAAAGAAATGCGCGTATACTTCACGTACAGAGATCAGCTCACAGTTGAGGACGACCTGATCTTCAAGGGCTTACGCGCAATCGTCCTGATGTCTTCGCGAGGTGAAATCAAAGTGAAACTCCACTCATCGCATCTTGGAACTGAGAGCTGTCTCCGACGCGCTCGTGAATGCGTCTTCTGGCCAGGAATTAATGCGGAATTGAAAGACTTCATCATGAGGTGTGAAATATGCCAAAAGCACGCACACGCTGAGCAAAGAGAAGCTATCGCTCCATCGAGAACCAAGCTATCCATGGGAACGAGTCGGATGCGACATCTTCGAATTAAAAGTGAAAAAATTTGTTGGTTGCAGTCGATTACTACAGCAAATTTTGGGAAGTTGACCAAATCAGACCGATGACCTCAAACCAAGTGGTACTGAAGCTAAAGGCTCACTTTGCAAGGTACGGGATACCAAGAATCCTGATAAGCGACAATGGACCGCATTCACCAGCGAAGAATTCCAAAACTTCACGAATATCTGGAACTTTGAACTTAAGACACAAATGGCATTTCTTGATTACAGAAGCACGCCACTGCAAGAGCTGCATGCTAGTCCAGCGCAACTGCTTGTGTGCTTAGGGCCATCCAGAGGGCCGGTGACATGGCCGTCGAGTTTAACCTCCCCGTCCCGTCGTGGGAGCGGCCCACTGGTGTCACCCCCTAAAGGGGGTCGAGCACCGCCTCCGGAAAATAATCAAGTTCTTTGCCTGCCTGCCTGCCTGCTGCCGCACTAGAACGACTGTACCAACAGCTTCACAGCTACTGCATCCCGAAGCAGTCGATGTGAGCTAAAGAAGAAAGCAGAAGAGGCGATAAATCACACACTATCACGACAGACAAGCGAAGGCTTTACCGAGTCTAAGAGTAGGTTAGAATGTCACAGTTCGACCGACGAAAACTGGACCATGGGTCAAAGGCACCATAATCAAGAGAAAGTACGACAGGTCGTATGAAGTTCAGATGGAAGACAGCGTCCTGAGAAGGAACCGAGTATTCATCAAGGCAAGCCCTTCTCCGGAACAACACACTGAAGTTAATCAGCCAACTAGAGCGACATATCAACGGAAGCAGACGCAAACTTCTGCCGGACCTCGAAGAACCATGCAGCTTCCAAAGAGACTAGATGATTTCATCGTAGGTTGAAGGATCGACTCCAAAAAAGGATGGACGTTACAAGAAGGATCCAGAGATGGCGCAGCCATCGCGTGCAGTGTCCTATGCAAGCCGCACGCTCCTTCGAGATCCTCCGCTTCCTCCTCCTGTGTTTATTTCCTTCTCCTCATCTATGAACTCCAAGCTCAAGAAGTATCAAGTTTCGTCTGGCCCTCCGGATCGCAGGCCGCTTCCCCGCTTCTGAACTCTCTACTCTACATTCCTACCTTCACGTAGCCACACCTATTCTTATACCCCAACGCTTATTAAACTCGTTTAATCACCGTTAACAAAAGCCCAGTGTTTTATCGGCCACTGAAATAAGTCATAACAAAACAGCGACCGCCTTCCCCGGTGTGTTATAACAGTGGTGTGCCTGGTCACATCGCAGGGTTCTGTGAGCGCCGGCAGTCATCTCGATACGAACGACCATCGGCTGGTACTCGGCGCAACGATGGGCACACCGGTACTCGATGGCCGGCCCACACGACGCCGAGGGATAATTTCGCACAAAGGAGCTTCAGGAACACCTCACCAGCCTCCGACCGGAGCTTGACGCCACCATTAGGACCTCGACCGCGCCGTTCTCCATCGCCACGGCGGCGCGTGCCGTCACCACCGCTGGAAAACTAACCAGCGCGGACGATGTGGTGAGGTCGCTGGAAAATTGCGTTCAACAGATATACCTCCTCCCGTTTTTACGTCAAGGAACAAGGTGCATGTGTGTATCGATGGAGTACCTACTATGGCTTTGGTGGACACAGGTGCGACTGTCTCGGTAATGAGTCTCGTATTTAGGAGGGCGCTATGCCGCAAGGTGAAGTTTCGGTGGGATCAAGAAGGAATACTTTTGGAGTGGGCGGAGAATCATTGTCTCCTGTTGGAATGTGTACTGTGGACGTATCCTTGGGTGGCAGACTTTTCACCACCGAATTCTGGATCATTTCTCGGTGCACCCACGACGTAATTTTGGGTATTGATTTTTTTGAAGCAGTGCGGGGTTACAGAGTATTGTCGAACTGGGGAGTTGTCAGTAACCGACACCCTTCCTTCTGAACTTTTGGCGGACAGTAACCCCGGCCACGAAAGTGCTTTTGCTGTGTTTGATGATACCACCGTGCCAGCGTTATCAGTTGTGTGGGTACCAGAGACCTGCTGGAGCCTTACAAACGCCACGTTTGTAAGGCCAACCGCATCTGCACAACGCCAAGTAGCAGGGCTGCTGACCTACAGCAAGTGCACCGAGATCTCTCGGCATGCGGCTACCCCAAATCTATGCTGAACTCGGTGGAACGCCAGCTGTCTCAGCCGCCAGGACCTGACCGTGTGTTGCCAAAAAAACGCTCCGCTATACCGTACGTGCCTGGTGTGAGCGAGGGTCTCGCCCGCGTTCTACGCCATTACGACGTCCAAGTAGCCCATGTTCCTACACAAAAATTGCGTCATCGGCTGGTGAATGTGAAAGACAAGCTTCAAAAAGAAAAGTTTCCTGGCGTAGTTTATCGGATCCCATGTAAAGACTGTGACAGTGTATATATCGGCGAGACAGGAAATTTTGAACAGCGGATCAAACAGCATGTCAATGACGTCAACAAGAAAAAAGTTTCTTCGAATGCCTTGGCCGAGCACGCTGAAAACTTGAGCCACCACATTGATTTCGATAACGCCACGATCTTGGAAAAAGAGAAAAAACTGTCCGCAAGACACCATTTAGAATCCATCGTGATTCAAACGACGGATCATACTTTGAACCGAAATGACGGAACGCTCCCTCTTATCTACAGCCGCTGCTTACGTCATATTTTAAAGCCCTCATAAGCATCGCTTCACTCGTCGTCGCTTTCATTGTGAACAAGGCTCCCGTCAGGGGAGCCGAAACGTCATTCCGCATTTTATTTCATGGTCGGTGTCCTGCTTTTATTCCATCATGTTACTTCCCGACCAGACGGGTTTCCGTCAAAGCCTCGAATTCACCAGTGAATTGAGAAAAAGTATTCATTTACTTTGCACATAAGATCGGCTTTGCTCAGTAGGTTGATGTGTGAGCTTCTGAAGCAGGCTGTCTTCTAGACAGTGTCGATTCGGCCTCAGCACAAGACTCGTGAAAGAAAAAAAGTCTATCTAGTGCTGCAGACGGGCACAAATTCGTGTTATAGTGAATAAATAGCGCCTTCATAGCCGGATAGCCGTGGAGCGCGGCAACATGTCTGATCGGGCCATCTAGATACCGAAACACTTCCTCCCTCACGTGGGTTATTCTGACCGCTCAGAAGCCCAAGTCGGTCCCCATCTTGGGAATCCTCAGCCGTCTGGCCCGGTCGGCGCCGGGTCAGACGACTGAGGATTCCGCTGCCCGTGTAGGCCGGTCATAATTACATACGCGCAATGGAGCCCAATATGTTGAAACGGCACAATCGAAAAATTGGCTTCCTAAAATCACGTTCTTTGGGGGTGAGCGGGTGTGAGCCCTCCCCAATCGTTCCTGCAAGATCTCTAAACAGACGTGGAATCAGGGACAGCTTCTCAGAGCGCCCCATCAGAAACTACAGCAAGCACTCGACGCGTTGGCCGAAAGGGTCACTCTTCAATAATGGTCTCACCACCACTGACGCTACCAGCACCCATTTCAGCAAGCCGCAACAGGCGAAGTCACCTCCGGCGGGGGGGGGGGGGGGTAGCCTGGTACCACAAAAGAACGTTTCACGCTTGTGATCAATTAGGAAGGCACCCTGACACGCTGGAGAGGTGGCTGACAGCGCGACAAAGATAGCCATCTTCTAGTCACTTCCGCCGCGACTATGGGAACTACTTTTAGAAGTGCCGCCGCTTTGAGAACTGAGCGCACGCGAAGCATTACAAAGCATCTGTTCCAATGCGGTATCCGCGCGGGGGCTCACGAGGTAGCCGTTTGCCAGCCGGAAAAAAAACTAGGCGAGCTGCACTGGCCTTGAGAGACGTCGACTTTCGTCGGCAGAGGCCGACAACACTGCCTCCGCGAGTCTGATGTCTGCCGCGTCGCGCGCTTTACCACATGAGCCATTCTATGCCTCAGGGGAAACCATCGCCGCCCTTTCTGTCGGCGACCGGCGGCTCGCCTTTGCTTGTCTTGGCACAAAAACAAGTGAAAAAAACCGTCATACCCTCTTGGAAACACGGGTCAACTCATTTCCGAGAAAAAGAAAATGTAACGAGATACCCGTGTCCTGCATTATATCGCGATACAAGCGATTCATCGTAAAAGTATTTCACTACTGAGATACAAACACATGTTTCAAATGTATCTCGATACAGAAATACAGATACTCAAAAGTATCTAAAATGCTATCGCGATACTCTTGTATCGCGATACTGCCCAGCCCTGCGTAATCTTCGCAGTTCAAAGATTTCGGTCATACTTGTACGGACGGCATTTCACGATCCTCACAGACCACCACTCCCTCTGCTGGCTTGTGAGCCTACGTGATTCATCTGGCCGACTTGCGCGCTGGGCCCTCAGATTGCAAGAGTACGACTTCACTGTATCTTGCAAGACCGGCCGGCGCCATGCTGATGTTGACTGCCTTTCAAGACTACTTCTAAAATCCACGGTCTGCGAGGCAGAAAACTTTGATCATTACCACTCTTCCCACGATCCTGCTTTCCCGACGTGGACGTGTTCAGGGCTGAACAGCTGAAGGAGCCAAAGTTACAGCAATACTTTTCTGCCGCTCAAGATTTTCAGATAGCGCGTCGGTTCTTTGTTCGCAGCGGAATACTATATAAAAAGAATTACACTGGAACTGGGCCTTTACTGCTATTAGTGGTACCGGAAAGCTTCCGTTCTTCTATATTAGGCGCCATGCATGACGACCCGACTTCCGGCCCCTTGGGATCAGCGCGGACTCTGTATAGAGCTAAAGAGCGCTTTTATTGGCCGCGAATGCGTAAGGCTACCGAGCAGCATGTCGCCAGCTGCACTAGGTGTCAGCGTCACAAGCATCCCACGAAAGTTCCCGCTGGTCAACTCCAGCCTGTACCGCCTGCGTGCTCGCCTTTTGAGAAAGCGGGAATTGATCTTCTAGGTCCTTTCCCACGATACTCCAAGGGTAACCGCTGGATAGTCGTGTACATCGATAACCTCACTCGGTACTGCGAGACGGCCGTCATCCGCTCTGCGACTGCTGCTGCGATCTCTTCATTCTTGCTACATTTCTTCATTCTCCGGCACGGGCCGCCCAGAGTGGTAATGAGCGACCGTCGCCGCCAGTTCACAGCAGATGTTGTGAAGGAATTGCTATGCTTGTGTGCTTCTACTTTTCGACATTCAACACCCTACCATCCTGAAACAAACGAACTTACCGAGCGTGCGAACCGGACGCTTACGAACAGGCTTTCAATGTACGTGGCATCCAATCTAAGAACTGGGACGAGATTTTGCCGTTTATAACATGTGGGTTCGACACAGCAAGACAGGAAATGACATGCTATAGCCCATTTTTCCTTCTCTACGCGCGCCCACCTCGTTATACTTTGGACACTATCCTCCATTTGACCACCGCTTATAATCTATCAGTAGCTGAGACTCTCTATCGTGCTGAGGAAGCTCGTCGACTCGCGCGACTCCACACGCTAGCTTCCCAGACCACGTCAAAGGCCAGATACGACAGTAAGCACCGCCCTGTGAGCTATGTCCCTGGTGACTTTGTGTGGTTGTGGACCCCAGTACGGAAGCGCGGTCTATGCACCAAGTTCTTGGCACATTATGCTGGCCCGTTTGTCATCATCGACCGCTTGAGTGAGGTAAATTATACGATAGCGCGCCTCACACCCAGCGGCCGACGTTCTCCAAGAACAGTTACGCACGTCGCCCGGCTAAAGCCATGTACACAGCGAGAGGACACCTGACTCGCCCGGCGGGCTTCGTCTGCGCGAGGAGAAGTGTAACGGCGCCTCTGGAGCGAGAAAGAGAAGCTTTGGGAGACGACGACGACTTTGTTGTTGCTTCCGTAGCCTCACCACATCCAGCGCTCTGCCGCTGAGCGTTCTCAATTAACGCCTCCTGACTCGTAACAATATTATAGCCTTGCATGCGCGTGATCCGCGGGCGATATACAGCTACCGCTTTGGAAAAGGGCTGAAAAAAGAACCAAGGCGGCTATAAAATATTCGATGGCTGAAAAGAAGTTAGAGACGACCTCGGAGGAGTGCCTAAAAACAGGCAGCTGGACTGTCTTTCACCGCTCCAAAAGCTTGCAGCTGCAACTGTATTCCGCAAAATCAAAGCAAATGTACTATGTGGAATGCGATACAACTCAGAATGGTTGCTCTACTGCCTGCTTGTACGAATCGCCAGCCCACGAGCCTACAAGCTGCTGATAGACCTGAACATGCTACGACTGCCAAGAATGAGCCGGCTGACGCAAATACTGAAGAGCATTCCATGTAAATATCGATTTCAAGTCGTCTGGTTGGAAGCCATACAACGAGAAATGAGCAAGTAGCTTCCAAATACAGCGTTGGGGACGCTTGTTGTTGATGAAATCAAGCTCAAGCAGTCTTACGAGTTGAACTAATTTCTTCTAGCACACTGAGATTTCATTTACAGAGTTCTCGTAAATGTTTCCGATTTTGGGTGAGTATCCCTTTAACCGTCGCGAAAACGTGTCTTGTAAACGTTGCAAAGCATTGGTGATATTTTTCGAGAAACTTTTTTTAATAAATTCGAGACAACAAGACCACTGTTCTTCTATAACATTTTTGTATCTCAAGTAAGTACCCTTCTTTGTACTATAAAGGTTTTTACAAACGTGTTGGGTTGTTCTTTGTCTAGGTAAGACGGCAGCGGCTAAAACTGTACTAGTTACAAAAATTACGCTGAAAACCGGCATTCACTTAGAAACTCTGATGCTTGGAAGTTAAGCGCAATTTAGACACCTGAAATATAGACCGAACATCGATTCTTGCACAATGAATGAGCAACGCACGCGGGCCAATGCATACAGACGACCTTATGCATATCCACCTAAGTAGTCCACAATTTAGATGCGCGAACGTCGACTGGAAGAATGATAAATGTTTGGCGTAGGACCGCCGCGTTACGCCGTGACAGCAGACGACGCGCCGATTGTGGCGCAAGACGTGACTGCAGCGCCGCTAGTTCTCGCGACCGCCGTTCGGACCACCGTCCTCCGCTGGCGGAGATACGGAGCTTTGAAACTGAGTTTCTTCTAGTAACTTTGGTGTCGATGGCTCCTTGCATCGTCTGCTAGCCGCACCGTATTCGCATGTGTGCGTACAGGGGTGGTCAAAAGTTCCCAGGCCGCAACGCCCGGCCGCGGAGCAGCGGCTCGCTACTATCGGGGCGCTGCCATCGCAATCACGCCTGGGCGCACGCTGGCGTCCAGCGTGTGTGTGGAATGGGAGAGGGGGGTGTATCCCTCTCTCTCTTTGTTGCTCTCCTTCATAGGGAACCTAGGTATAAACTACTACTGTGCAGCGCTGCTTATTCCACTAAGATGTTCCAACTAGCCCCAACACAAGCACTTCTGAATACATTTCGGGCTCCGGCCAAGCTCGTATGCAGCGAAATGGCCTGCGAAGACGGCTGATAGAACCACCGCAGTGCCAATGCAAAGTTAAACGCACGATATTGTTTTCCAGGAAGCCGAAAACTACGGTAATGTATATGGTGCCTAGCTAAATGTGGCCGCAATCATGATGCGTCAGTTTTCCGGAAGACTGCCGCCTCGCTACACGCTGCACAGTAGTAAAACATCGACGAGGGGACAGTGAGGGAACATGACGCACCAAGTTTATACGTCGCTTTCTTATCAAGGAGAGCAAGAAATGGAGAAGGGTGCCCCTCCGCCTTCACGCACACGCTCGACGCCAGCCTGCGCCAAGGCGCGATTGCGATGAGAGCGCCCCGATAGCAGCGAGCTGCTGCTCTTCATCCGGGCGTTGCGGCCTGGGAACTTTTGACCACCCCTGTACGTCATACACGACCTCCGATTACAGCTTATTCCGTTGTGCTAGCACGGTATCGAATGCTTGTACGTATGCTACACGATATACATACTTGAACTGGTATAGCGCATTACGGGGAAATAAGAAACGGCCGAGCAGACCGACAGTGCTCTGTCCTCTTGTGTCGGTCTGCTAGGCCGTTTCAAGTACAACGAACCAACTCGCCCAATCTTCAAGTCTTGTGGACGATATACATAACCATTTCGCCTTACGAAACTTTTATGTACTCTAATAAGTGAGTGCATGCACGTGTCGGTATGGCGCTAGGTATAACCATCGTACCATCCATTCACCAAAGTCATCTCAATGTGCATACCACTTTGTCGTTCAAGCACATCACATAGTGTATTTAGCGTCGTCCTAAACGACAAAAAATGTACTAAATGTCGAGGTGTAAATGCAGTATTTTAGCGACACCATCTCGTGAAGTGCTGGTGATTCGAAAACTCTTGTGATACCGCAAAGCAAGAACAATCATCTGCAGATGCCGGCTAGCGGTAAAAAATACCTGAAGCCACGTATTTCTATAGCTGTACGCGTATTCATGCAAACAGAAAAGCAGACTGCACAAAGTTCTACTAGATCTAATTACGCAGAAATACAGGCTCTGTCTTTCTTTTTTTGTAGCCGCTACAGCAAGAAGTAGGTACCTAATTGGCTAAGTCGCACGACACTAGTTATATTGTGGTATAGGCAAAACACAATTTAAACACTTGCAGATGAAGCAACAAAAAACATCCAGCACAGCGCAGTACATACATGAGACCGAAGACCAGTACCCCATTGACTGGCAGATTCCGCTTCTCTCACACGTTATAGGAACGTTAGGCCGATTTCGCGCAAAAAATTGGCAATGGAGGGCGTATAAATCATCATTAGGCTGCAGTCAACGTGCTTTATTCGCCGACAATCGACTCAAACCGCCTACTCTGAAGCGCCGCTACGCCGCTGCGTACATTTGTATACGCGCCGCCGACCGCCTATCCACATAAACGCGGTGACGGCGCTGCCACCTATAGCCCGATCTCGCGGCGAATTGGTCAGCTGTCCACTCGTAAAAGATCACTTGCTACGTGACGCCAACTCCACGTTACTCGACTAAGTTCAGTTGTCAAGCTCTCCACAGGCGCCGTACATCGCGGGTGCCCCCGTGCCTTGGCTCGCCGCCAGATGGGGGGAGCGCCGCAAGAAGCTCTACGTGAGTGCCTCTCTTAAAGGGGCCCTGCAACACCTTTCTTAGTTATATTGGAATAGTCTCATTATTGACGTATGCCTCTTCACGAGTCATATGACGCAAAAATTTTTCGAATCCGTCAAGTCTAAGTGGTGTTACCGAACTATAGAGATCACGTTCCGCATCTTTCTCCCTCAGCTCAACGCCGCGAGCGCACGGAAAGCTGCGTGGGGCGTGAAGGGAGGGAGGTCGGAGGTGCTAAGAGCAGGGTTGCCACTGACTTTCGAGTAAATGTCGCCAAACGACGACCAGAAAGTCGCCAAAAGTAGCCATTTTTTACGAATTTCGCCAAAAAAGTCGCCATTCTAGATATGTGCGGCATATCCTAGTAATAAGAATTTCCACTGATGTATAGCCCCGTAGAATACAGTGCCATTCAAAGCCCTTAAAGTATATTGACATTTCTCAATGCCAGGCGCATCGCCCCTTCACCATGGGAGTGCTTGGTGCACCTGGTACTCCGACTAGCCGCAAGATGTGCGCGGAGGCGCAAGCATGAAAGGATAAAACGCTCATGATATCCTTCCATCCCTGTCCGCTCGTTTCAAAGGTAAAAGTGTGGTAAACCTTTTGGCGAAAGCCGCGAAGGCGTTGTTTGTAGACAGCTTTACATCCCCTCATGTGAAAAAAAGGATTAAGAGGTTTATTGAAAGTAGTAAGACAGAATTCTCACAGGTATCGTTCATTAGTGAGTCTTATGCCTTTGAGTGTGAACTAATATGATACCGGACGCCACTGTCCCTTTCACATATAATCACTTATGTCTACCCGCGTCAATCCAGTGCGTTATAATTGAACAGGTAGACATTGCAAAATGTTATATAGCAATTGTTTTCATTTCACACGCTCGCCGAGAACAGTAAAAGAAGCCTGAATAAATAATGTTTTATTGCACAAACACCCGCATATCCGCCTATCTTCGCTATACGCGCGCGATTAGGGGATAATGCAGCAGCGAATAAGTCGCCAAGCTATTCAGAACAGTTGGAGCTTTGGCGGAACAAATGGCCGGAACACACGACCAACCCGTCATCTAGCCCCTTCAGAAGGGAAACTTTAGGGAAGCTCTGTAGCATCTAGATGAATCTAGATGAATTGAGTTAGAAGCATCTAGTTGAATTGAGGAGATAAACACGAGTTACAGGACGGACATACAGAACGGCGCGTAATGTGCACCTCAAAACCCAGAAAAATACAGAGAATAGTGCCGCTCATTCGTTGAAAAGGCACTGAGCTTAGGATGCATAACTCAGTGGAGACCAAGCTGAAAATCGCCAAAAATTCGCCATGTCGCCATTCATAAATTTAGGTCGCCACGGGCCTCTCAAATTCGCCAATTTGGCGAAAAGTAGCCACCATTGGCAACCCTGGCCAGGAGGCACCGAAGAGCGCCGGCGGCATTATTTTTCTTCATTTTTTTCTCTCTGGCGTCTCGGCGCAACCACGTGGTCTGTGGCGCCACTTCCGGTCGGCTTGCGCGCTCGTTGTCGAGCGGAGGCCATCGCACCGTGTATCGCGCGTGCTTGAAAAGTGCGAGTCGCTTTGGTAATGTTGGTTGTGCACCTCGAACTGCCGTAGTGTTCTCATCGCTCTGCCAACCATGGACGCAAACCTGCGTGCGCGTTTGGAACGAATGACAGCTGAGATGGGTTTCGACCCACACTCCGATACACCGCCTCGTCGAACTGCTCGCGCTTGAATCGTATTCAACACGGCAAAGCTGTGTGCACCCTTCTCCCAGTGGCGGTACTTCGATGCTGTTTGCTCTTCGAATGCGGGCGCACAGCGAATGCCGGCTGACAACAAAGAACTAAAGACTAGAAGAAAGGATCGTGGGGCATCGAGCCGGCGCGGACCCATCCCCCGGCGGTCTGCAGCTACCGTGAAAATGCGAGTCTGCTTGGTTGCTGTATTACTTCGACTGGGTAGCGCAAAAACACGGAACAAAAGATAGAGACGTAGACAGCACAAGCGCTAACTTCAAACCACGTTTATTTTGGAACACTCAAGAATATTGCCACGCCCACTTCCTGTCTTGTTTTGATGTATTCGGGTTTGACCGGCAGGGACGGTTATCAACGCTCGACGCTGTCCGCGAAGTAGTGTTCTAGAAGCGTCGCGATTGTAGTAGATCGGTTTGTTAAGATTGCGCCCCGCACGCGAATGTTCCAGTTTTGTCTAGAGATAACGCCGCCACCAGCGATATTGCTGGAAAGTTCGATAGCGCCTGTATAAAAGCCGACGCGCTTGATCGCTTGTCAGTTGATCGACGTACGACGCCCTGTTCGCCGCTATCATTGTACAGCGTGCATTGCTGTAGTTCTAGTTCTCATTTTTCGGCCACAAGTTCGGCCAAATAAACAGTTTCATCCTACAAACGCCGACTGCTGTGTTCGTCGACTTCACGACCACGTGACATCTGGTGGAGGTGCTGCTTCTTCCATGATCCGGACGCTCCCGCGAAGCGCTGACCCAAGCCCAAGCCGCGAGGAGGACGACGGCAAAGAAAACCCGGATCGTCGAACAAGCCGCAGGCAGAAGGGACTGCAGCCACAGTACGGGCTCCTTCCCGAAAACACCAGGCAGCCCCAGGTCCCAACACCGACCGCAGCGACGATGACCGACCCCGTGCAGCCTGCGCCGATACTTCTCCGGCAGCCCAAGGAGCCGCCAACTTTCCGCGGGTCGTCATTCGAAGACCCGGAAACCTGGCTCGAGACCTTCGAAAGGGTCTCAGCGTTCAACAACTGGGACTCCGAGGACAAGCTGCGCCACGTCTACTTTTACCTGGAAGATGCAGCAAGGACCTGGTTCGAGAATCGGGAGTCCACTCTTCGAACCTGGGACGCCTTTCGCAGCGCTTTCCTGGAGACGTTCACAAGCGTCGTCCGAAAGGAAAGGGCCGCAGCCTTGCTGGAGACACGGGTCCAACTTCCAAATGAAAGCGTGGCCATCTTTGCAGAGGAAATGAACCGGCTATTTCGCCACGCTGACCCTGCCATGCCCGAGGACAAGAAAGTCCGCTTCCTCATGCGAGGAGTAAAGGAACAGCTCTTCGCTGGACTTATGAGGAATCCGCCGAATACCGTCGAAGAATTTGTCTCCGAAGCAACAACAATCGAGAAAACGCTTGAGATGCGAACACGGCAATACAACCGCAGCTTCTCGACCACAAGCTACACCGACGTTCAAGCACTAGGATCCGCCGACCTGCGTGAGACGATTCGAGCAATCGTGCAAGAGGAGCTGCGAAAAATTCTACCTTCGTCGCAACCTCAAGTGGATTCCATCGCCGACGTCGTGCGCCAGGAGATCCAGCATTCACTCGGTGCGCCTTAGCTAGCAGAGCCGCAGCCGCAAGCTATGAGGTATGCTGCTGCAGCCCGCCGCCATGCTCCTCCTCCACGCCCACTCCAAGACGACACACCGCCGCAGTACCGTCGCCAGACGCCGCCAGCGACGCCCTACCGTCCACCTGTCGGCCAGACGCCGCCGCCGCCACCGACACCCTACCGCCCACCTGTCGGCCAGCGCTACACCCCGAGGAAGACCGATGTCTGGCGTGCCCCTGACAACCGCCCGCTCTGCTACCACTGCGGGGAGGCCGGCCACACGTACCGCCGCTGCCAGTACCGTCAGATGGGGCTACGCGGATTCCCCGTCAACGCGCCGCGCCCGCGGCCAGGCGAACGACCTCGCGACATCGACGACTACCTCACAGGCACACAGTGGCAAGAACGACGACCTTCCCGCTCACCGTCGCCCGGCCGCTACATGTCACCGCACCGCCGGCAGTACACTGGCACAAACCGGGGCCGGTCGCCTAGCCCGTATCCGGAAAACTAAGGGCAGCAACCGATGGAGGTGCGGTTGCTGAACGACGAAATGCTGAAGATCCTCCGCCGTCGACGACGACACCGCGACGAAGTTCCGAGCCCCCGCCGCACGCCGAAGGATGTCGACGTCCCGAAGACGAAACTTTGCGACCGGAAGCAGACCTGACGACGCAACGCGGAAGCAGCGGTGCAAACCGACGTAGCCGTGACCCGACGCCGCGACGTAACCGCAACGCAAGACGGCGGACTAGCGACCTCGACGTTCTGATCGACGGCCACAACGTCACCGCTCTCGTCGATACTGGAGCCGACTATTCCGTCGTCAGTGGGCCGTTTGCAGCAAAGTTGAAGAAAGTTAGGACTGCTTGGGAAGGCCCCGAGATCCGTACCGCTGGAGGCCATCTAATAACGCCGATTGGTGTCTGCACGGCGAGAGTCAGTATCAACAACCGGACTTATCCTGCGAGCTTTGTAATCCTACAAAACTGCTCCAGGGATGTGATACTTGGAATGGACTTCCTAAGTGACCACGGCGCCGTCATCGACTTAAGAACCAAGTCGATAACCCTATCGTCGGAGAAAGCGACACCACCGGATACGAACCCATGTCAACATGCCCTCAACGTGCTCGAGGATCAAGTCAGCATTCCTCCTAGATCCAGCATCATAATTCCCGTCGGCACCGAAACGGCTGAATGCCTCGAAGGTGTCATCGAGAGCGATCAGGGTTTGCTGCTAGACCGTGACATTTGCGTCGCAAGAGGCATTGCTCGACTGTATGAAGGGAAAGGAAGCGTGATGCTAACGAATTTCAGCCAGGAATACAGACACCTGAGCAGGAGCACGACGATTGCATACATCGAAGAAATCTTGGCCGTCAGCGATGCGTTTGCCTTTTCAGATTCTGACGAAGCTACGACGACGATCCCTGAGCCAACCTTCGACGTGAACCCAAGACTTCCCGCTCGCCAACAGCAACAGCTTCGACGCCTTCTGCAGGAATACAGGGACTGTTTCTCGTCGTCGTCGCGGGTCCGACAAACGCCCCTTACTAAGCACCGCATCATAACAGAAGAAAATGCTCGACCACTCCGTCAGAGTCCCTACCGGGTTTCGACGCGGGAACGGGAGGCCGTTGAGAAACAAGTCGATGAAATGCTACGCGACGACATCATCCAGCCGTCCAACAGCCCGTGGGCGTCTCCCGTGGTGTTAGTGAAGAAGGATGGGACCCTACGTTTCTGCGTCGATTATCGTCGCCTGAACAAAATTACAAGGAAGGACGTATACCCTCTCCCACGGATAGACGACACCCTGGATCGACTCCACAACGCGAATTACTTTTCGTCGATGGACCTCAAGACCGGCTACTGGCAAATTGAAGTCGACGAGAGAGACCGAGAAAAGACCGCCTTTATAACGCCGGACGGCCTGTTCGAGTTCAAGGTCATGCCCTTCGGTCTTTGCTCGGCACCTGCGACTTTCCAACGAGTCATGGATACTGTATTAGCTGGCTTGAAGTGGCAGACTTGCCTTGTTTACTTGGACGACGTCGTTGTGTATTCCTCGAACTTCGACGAACACCTCCAGCGACTTCAATCCGTACTTCAAGCAATCAAGACCTCCGGGCTCACCCTGAAGCCAGAAAAGTGCCGCTTCGCGTACGAGGAGCTCTTGTTTCTGGGTCACGTGATCAGCAATACTGGAGTGCTCCCAGACCCGCAGAAAACAGCTGCCATCGCCGTTTTCCCGCCACCCACCGACAAGAAGGCCGTGCGCCGATTTCTCGGCTTGTGCGCCTATTACAGACGCTTTGTCAAAGACTTTTCACGGATCGCCGAGCCACTAACGCAGCTCACAAAGACCGACGTCGAATTCAGGTGGCAAACAGCGCAAGCCGAAGCATTTCATGAACTGAAACGACGCCTGCAGACACCTCCGATACTTGCGCATTTCGACGAATGCGCCGATACGGAGATTCACACCGATGCAAGCAGCATAGGACTCGGCGCCGTCCTTGTGCAGCGGGCGGGCGGACTGGAAACGGTTATCAGTTATGCTAGCCGGTCGCTGTCTAAAGCAGAGGTCAACTATTCCACAACAGAAAAGGAGTGCCTCGCCATCATCTAGGCTACGTCAAAGTTTCGCCCCTATCTCTACGGCAGGCCCTTCAAAGTTGTGAGCGACCATCACGCCTTGTGTTGGCTAGCTAACTTGAAGGACCCTTCAGGTCGCCTCGCACGGTGGAGCCTGAGACTTCAAGAATTTGACATTACTGTCGTGTACAAGTCCGGAAGGAAACACTCCGACGCCGACTGCTTGTCTCGTGCCCCCGTCGACCCACCAACGCCCGACGACCAGGATGATGACAGCTTCTTGGGAGCCATAAGTACCGAAGACTTCGCCGAACGACAGCGAGCCGACCCTGAACTGAGGGGTCTAGTGCAATACCTGGAGGGCAGGACCATCGTTGTCCCAAAAGTATTCAGGCGAGGATTGGCATCATTTTCTTTGAAAAACAACGTCCTCGTAAAGAAGAACTTCTCTCCGGCCTGAGCCAGCTACCTTATCGTTGTACCTTCGGGACTGCGACCAGAAATTTTGCATGCCCTGCACGACGACCCGACGGCTGGACACATCGGACTTTCCCGAACGCTCGCACGAGTACACGAAAAGTACTACTGGCCGCGCCTTGCAGCTCGCTACGTCACTCGCTACGTAAGGACGTGCCGAGACTGTCAGCGACGGAAGACACCGCCCACAAGACCAGCAGGCTTCCTTCAGCCGATCGAGCCTCCTCGGCGACCATTCCAGCAGATCGGGATTGACCTCCTGGGGCCGTTCCCAACGTCGACTTGCGGAAATAAATGGATCGTCGTGGCTACCGACTACCTCACCCGCTACGCCGAAACAAAAGCCCTGCCCAAAGGCAGTGCTGCTGAGGTAGCCAAGTTCTTCGTTGAGAGCATCGTCCTTCGACACGGCGCCCCAGAGGTTCTCATCACCGACAGAGGTACGGCGTTTACGGCTGACCTAACTCAGGCGATCTTGGAATACAGCCACACAAGCCATCGCCGCACCACCGCGTACCACCCACAGACCAACGGCCTCACCGAGCGTCTAAATAAGACCATCGCCTACATGCTGGCCATGTACGTCGACGTCGAACACAAGACGTGGGACGCCATCCTTCCGTACGTGCCCTTCGCGTACAACACGGCCGTACAGGAAACGACGCAGATGACGCCATACAAGTTGGTCTACGGACGGAACCCGGCAACGACGCTGGACACCATTCTACCAAACGTGACCGACGAGGAAAACATCGACGTGACCACCTACCTACAGCGCGCCGAAGAAGCACGACAGCCCGCCCGCCTACGGATAAAGAACTAGCAGACGAGTGACAGCCGCCGCTACAACCTTCGACGACGCCACATGGAATACCAACCCGGTGACCGTGTATGGGTATGGACGCCAATACGCCGACGAGGACTTAGTGAGAAGCTTCTTCGACGATACTTCGGACCGTACAGGGTACTTCGACGCCTCGGCGCACTCGACTATGAGGTTGCCCCTGACGGCATTACGAACTCTCAGCAGCGCCGTGCGCGACCTGAAGTCGTCCATGTCGTGCGCCTTAAGCCGTTTTTTGTGCGTTAGCGAGCCTGGGGACTCTATTTTTTCCTTCGTTATTGTAATTTATTTGTGTATGCACTTGTTTTGTTTTTTTTTTCTCTTCTATGTTCTTTCATAAGCATCGGGACGATGCTTTTTCAGAGGGGGGCAATGCCACGCCCACTTCTTGTCTTGTTTTGATGTATTCGGGTTTGACCGGCAGGGACGGTTATCAACGCTCGACGCTGTCAGCGAAATAGTGTTCTAGAAGCGTCGCGATTGTAGTAGATCGGTTTGTTAAGATTGCGCCCCGCACGCGAATGTTCCAGTTTTGTCTAGAGATAGCGCCGCCACCAGCGATATTGCTGGAAAGTTCGATAGCGCCTGTATAAAAGCCGACGCGCTTGATCGCTTGCCAGTTGATCGACGGACGACGCCCTGTTCGCCGCTATCATTGTACAGCGTGCATTGCTGTAGTTCTAGTTCTCATTTTCCGGCCACAAGTTCGGCCAAATAAACAGTTTCATCCTACAAACGCCGACTGCTGTGTTCGTCGACGTCACGACCACGTGACAATATATACACCACTAATCACAACGATCTCAACTATCGGCTCATAATACAACTCTTTAGACTAACAAAAAACCATTCGTACTACTGCGCAGAATACCACATGCGTCGGACGGAGAACACACCCCAAAAAAAGTCTCAGGTAGGAACACACCCGAAAAAAAGTCTCCCCGTAGTCTCAGGTTCCCGAGAAACCGCTGTGTCGCGGTTTGTCGAGCACCTGAGACTACGGGGAGGATACGCCGAGGTACGGCTCGATGACATACTGAACAGACAGCGAACGGGACTCTCGCCATACAGCGAACACAGGTATCCTAAGCTAGCCGGCGCCAGCATTGTTATCGGAGAAATGCTGCCTCGGTCGGTCGTGAGAACGTGCCGACGATGCAGTTTCCAGCTGACGAGGCAACAATCTAACGGCTGCCACTCTCAACGGCAACCGGCGATGGTCAAAAGCACAGAAATATTCACAATTTCGGCACTGCGCATGGTGAAGAAAACGCAACCACGCAACTGCGAGCAGACGAGCTGTCGGCGAGACCGGAAGTGCTAATAATAATGTTTGTTCGGTGTTTTAACGGCATAACACAATATAAACATACATATTACCTACTTATTGAACTCAAAATTAACAACGGAGGTAATAATGAGGGTGTTATCGTGATTATAACATCAGCCAATGGTGGAACTACCGACCATCGCGTCATATATTGCGGACTAATACATCATTTGACGAGGGAAGAGGAAGCGATTTGCAGCTGACTTTGAGAATTTATTGTAAATTCCATGCCGCTCGCTTCGCCATTATATTTGGCTCGCGTGTTCTCGGGAGCCTCGACTACCGATTGGCAGCGCTTTTTGACCCTGCTCAAAAAGTGTTGCAGGGCCCCTTTAAGACCTTATGTAAAATCTGCTGCCATCTAGCGGTCGCCATGCGCATTTCCGCCATGTTGAAGGCTAAGCGTGCTCCGCATGTGCACACACGGAGCGTACGTATTGACGTGTGGCGGCTGATAGGAAGGCAATGCCGACATATTTGCGTGTGCCGTGTTGCTGCACTCTAAGAAAAAAAGAGTATGCGTGACTCTTTTCGGAGAGTTCTGACTTGCCACGTATAAGACTCTCTTTAAATAGTCACGGTGACTCTCTTGGTGGGTTAGGGTCGGCTCGCTCTAGGAGAGTCCCCTGACCCTCTAGGAAGAGCGCAAAGGCTCTCATCGGGAGGATCACGTTACCACTTATAGGGAGTCAGGCGACTCTTGCCGGTAACGCTCCTAGGGGGGTCAAGGAACCCACACCGAAGCATCAAGCGACTCCACGAGTATTTTAAGCTACTCATTTGATCCTTGCTCTACTTTTGCGCGACTACTGTTGAAAATAGTAGAGTATTCATTTTAAGCAAGTCCGATAATACTTGCCGTTCTGCCCAGCGACTGTAAAAAAAGAATAGTTCAGTTTGAGCATTATTTTAATAAAACTCGTCAAAACAACACATATTTTCCAGCGAAGTTATATAGAAAGCGCGAAAAGATGGTCTGTGATTTCCAATTAGGAAATTTGGGTATTCCTCATTTGCATGCTTCTATGAGTATAGCCATAGAAGTATGTGGAGTATAGCCAACTAAAATGTGTGACTGTGATGTGCACAGTGTCGTATGGTGCTAAATGAACAGCAGAAATCGCCATCATGTTTCCATATTTATTCCGTGTGATTAAGAATAAATCAAAAAGTGGTGACGGCTTGAGGCATCAGACTTGTGGCTTGCTAGGTTGTCGCTCCTGTCCTGCGTGAGCACCATGAAAAACGGTATCTGAAAAGCAGAACGTGATATTATGATGAGAAAATGAAATTGCAGTAAAGGTTTGCAAAACCTACACGATAAGTGGTTCACACAGACATAACAAAGGCTAACAACAAAGCACATTCTCCGGCAGCCAGGGGCATGCCGTGAGCGGGTATTGACCGCATGTTTTACAAACGTAACCCATCCTTAATTACTCAGATAAACAGATGCGAGTACTAGGGCCCGAACAACACCCAGCGCGTGCGTACGCCGTCTACGTCGAGATCAGGCATGTCATATGCGAGAATTAACGCACAGAACTCCCACAATCACGTACACTCACTCGATTCTGTTATAGCGCCCAACGTCATTGTATGCAAACCACGAAAACAGCAAACAGAAACGAGGGAAAAGAGTGCACGCCGGCGGCTGCAACAACGCGCGCCGTCGAAATTCTAGAGCTTTTTCACTTTACCGGCGAGGCGTGTCCAACTTGAATGACTACCGCGTACGTTCTGGAAGCCACCGCACTATATCTGCACCTCAAACTACCGTCTTTAAGCCAACAAATACCATTACATACAGTGCGTCTGAGCGTTCTGTACACAGGCTTTTTTTTGTTTTCACGTTCCCACGCGTGGAAGCACGCTGCACGCTCAAGGTCGATGGAAATGTTATTATGAAGTAGACTAAAGTGAATCTCAAAACGACATCTTGAACCTTCAGTAGTGCAGACACGACGTGCGATCAGCAAGAAATGACCCTCGATTATTGTTTCCATCGCTCACTTTATGGGAGCTTGTACAGCAACGCGCATAACGGTGGCAACTCTCGTTAACTGACAGCTTTAGTTGGGCATCCGCAACAGCCCCGCGGATACAGGCTACTGTTGGAAATGGCTGGCAGGTTCCGCAGAGCTGCTACAGACGCCCAGCTAAAGCTGTATAATTAGTACCTACGAAAGCAGTACACTCACCGTTAACTGGCGCCCGTTGTCGGTGTCCGCAGCTCCGTGAATATTCTGCCCTACAAGCGTCACTTCGTGCACGGCTCGAGCCGGCGTCAACACCACCGAAGACGCGCAACCTACGCAACCACGCAACGCATTCCAATAGACCAGGAGACTGAGACGACTGAGAGAGGAGAGCGGCGCGCCACCCCGGCGCCAACCCCGTCTACGTTGCCGAGCAAGGCGCCACAACGGCGCCAAAGGGCGAGCGTGTGATATGTATGGCGTATAGGCGATGCGCAAAGCGCCGACGACGCCATCTGCCGCCATGGCTCGGAAGCGCTCGCGGGGCCCGGCGAGCAGTGTTCCCGCGAGCGTCTATACGCGAGTGCACGGATGGATGTGCTTTTTATCGTGATTTAACGATTCTGGCGGGCCTCAGCGATGTCGAAAAATACCTGCTGCGTTGTCGGCTGCTCAAACACACACAAAAAATCGCCAGGAACGCACATCTACAGGTTTCCGGTGCTATTTCATGAGCGAAAGCGACGGCGGTGGTGGATTGCGGCTGTACGACGTAGAAGCTAAGCAATCGCGCTTTGTTTACGGCAGTGTTAGAACGATTACCGTGTTTTTATTTCTTCTTTTTTGTCGCTACGTTTTCAGCGTACGCTACTACGTTTACACTTGGTCGCCTCGCCTGCATTCTAGACACTACAATTCACATGAGGTTGTTATTTCTGATAAGACGCGATACCTTGGCTCACTTGAAAAACGAATGGCGCGAAGCGCAATGCGAGAGAATGTAGGGCATTAAAAAAGCACCGTGGAATCACACGTGTGCTGTACGAAATCGGCTGTATTCTACCTATTGATGGCACTGGAATGCGATCATCGGTGCAGAATGTTCGCTGTGCGCTTCTGCACCGACGATGACAAGCTTATCGTTTATTTTTTCACAATTTTATCGTGCTGGTTTCAAATTTACCAACGCTGACCCTTCACGTGGCCGACCCTGTGAAATCTATAAGCCGGTGCGACAGCGCTCCCTCAAAATCTACTATATCAGCACATGGCACGTGAACGAAGCTACTGTGTCGAGAAAAAACATTGGTTCACGCGTCAACGCATGCAGGCGTTAGTGATCGGGACGTTATAAAGAAAGCGGTGTACTTACGATGAGCTCCACTTCGTAGGAGAAGCTTGTTGTCGATTGTCTGTGACAAACACTTGTCGCG
The DNA here is from genome assembly GCF_013339695.2 of Rhipicephalus sanguineus. Lineage (NCBI taxonomy): Eukaryota > Metazoa > Arthropoda > Arachnida > Ixodida > Ixodidae > Rhipicephalus > Rhipicephalus sanguineus. Next base: position 34,746,523 of record NC_051181.1, on the reverse strand, counting down.
TATGGAGACACTTGTCGCATGGGGACAGCGCAAGCAATTCTCAAGGCAGGTAGCAAATATCGCATTTTCGCGATTTTTGAGAATTTTCGGCACATTTCTTGAAACACACGGTATAGCCAACCTTAAGTTCACTGTAATGAGGTTTACAATGGTACTGTCACGTCTGGTAATTGCTCTCACAGAAGATTGATGCCAAAATTGGGAGTCTGGTAAAATCACTAGGCCTATATTTCGATGCATTTGAACAAGTCATTGAAGAGTGGATGACGTTTTCTCGCACTGCTACTTTACCCGTATATGGTTTCTCTTTCAGTCTCATTACTCAATCTTCTACACAGATTCTCTCATGAGAACCGACAAGTCGACAAGGAGGAATCACTACTGACCAAATTTGTGGGCAAGATTTCTTGACGTGAGACATCGTCTAAATGTTGAAAACTGGCTGTAAAACAGAGTGCTATCAAAACAAACAAAAATGTTCAAATAAGTAGCTCAAGTATCCTGTAAAATCAACACACTCTTTTGAATACTGTCGGGGCTTCCCCGCCCACATAAATCAGCTGCCGCTTTTTCAAACATATATGTATACTGCCGCTCACTCGGCTATTCCTTCGACATTGGCGTAGCGGGGTTGGTGGTTCTAACCCTCAAAATGATTTATTTTTCATGTACGCATACATTCACAAACATGCACGACTACACGCAGTGACGACAAACGGTTGTAGCAGCTATATTTTGTATTTATTTTAGGCTGGCTATTATTGGAGCAGGTGAGTTGAATCACACTGCAAAGCTCTCCGGGCAATGTCTCGGATATCAATGGCATTTCAAATGAACTTGAAGGCAATTCCATTAGCGAACTTCCTAACTCTGTCTGAACTTTTCAAACAACGTATTCCTTTAAGCATTTTTTGAATTTTCTCAAAAAAGCACTGTCAGGTACGAAATTCTTTATTTAAACATCTCTTCTCTGCAAGATGTAATATCGAAAACAGGGTCACACGTCGAGTAGTGTCAGAGCCCAACAGCTATGAAAGACACAAAAGATGTCACAAATGCAACTACATAAAGTAATGAAGCTGCATTACTACAAAACACAGATAGCAGAGAAAAGCGCTGCAGCTGAAATTACATTTTTCTGCTTTAGAAAGGCCAAAAACATTTCAGGCGTCCACAAACCACGCTTCTTGGTGGCCTGTCTCCTGGAAATGATATTTTCTGCACAAGAGCAAGCATCTGGGAATACGCAAATGGATACTCAAAGTTGTTAATATAATACACCAAAAGACAAAAAATAGGTGCCCGCGGTAATCCAGTAGTGGAGACAGAGATGACTTCGGCTTGGCTGCCAGCAAAAACGCAGGCTTTGTCAGGAGAGCAGTAAATGTGAGGCGCTGATATTTGAAATTCATCACCAGGCAATTCTGTCTAGAAAAAGAAATTACAGACTACATAAACTACTAGCCAAAGTTTGTTGGTGGTGCAGAGTATGGTATGCATGCACTTGCCCACAGAATAAAATGAAGATATGTGCCAATAAGGGTAAAATGAAATCATCGAGTTAATAGTGCTGGCACCAGCAAACCATATACTCAGTGTTACAACATGCCACAAGTGGGAGTGTTGTGGTGTAAGATACAAACTTTTAAACAGGTTTTTCAGAGGCACAAGGAATCATTTTCGCGTATCTAGAAGAGGGCTCAAGCCGTAAAACATTAGTGTTGAAGAGGGTGTCCACGTACCTCATTTATCAGACTGTGCCCAACGTTGCCTTGTATGTGCTTCATAACATCCACCAGTCTGCAGACCCGTTGGCGCACTGCACGTACGTTAGAGTCACAGTTTTTGTTACAGTGACATTAGAGTTGTTATGCTTATACTTGTCCGTTCTGACGGAGCACGCACGCACGTTTCACAAACCTGTGTGTATGTGTGGGAGGGTTTCTTGACAGTTCGTGAACAAGGTCATCATCACCGTGATCAGTGAGCACAAGCAGCTGGACCGGACTTGTTATCGGATCTGTTCGTGACCGCGGCTACGAACAGTCTAAGTGTAAAGTGTGAGGTATAGTGCAGCTGGTGGTAACCCTGGATGCCTCTTACGATTAAATTATCTATCATGCCTCCTGTCCTGGACGTGGCAGCGAGGTCTCTTGATGCCCTGTCCACATCCAAGGCGTCTTTCACGCAGTATAAGGACCAGACCTTGTTGGGTCTTGAAAAGGTAATGTTGAAGTCACCGGAAATGATGAGAGGCCTGGTTCTCTCGGCAGATTTATGGTGTGGAAGCATTCACCCCGGTTTCCTTGTAATTCACGTAGTCCACGCTGCGGACCACGTGTAGGAGTGGATGGTAGTTGAGCGTTTTCCAGGGGTGTTCTGTCTTCAGCTGCCTCACTTTGCTTCCGTCGGCCGCAGTGGTGTAGCGGCTACGGTGCTCGGCTGCTGACACGAAGGTCGCGGGTTCGATCCCGGCCGCGGCAGTCGCATTTCGATGGAGGCGAAATGCTAGATGCCCGTGTACTGTGCGATCTCAGTACACGTTAAAGGATACCCGATGGTCAAAATTTCCGGAGCCCTTCACTATGACGTTTCTCATATCATATCGCGGTTTTGGGGCATAAAACCCCAACAATAATTGTTATTATCACTTTCATTGCGTGTCAATGTGTGTTTTCGCAGTTACTGTGTTGGTTGAGACTTTGTGTCACCTGTGGCACATACCCGCATAACATGAACACTGATATTCGGGTATGTGCCACATGTGACTGAGAGAAAGGGTTTCATGACGTACGCAACAGGTATATTGCGTTTTTCATCTCATGACCAGTTAATCGTGTTGGCCATGCACTGATCCCCTGCTATGCCATTTTTGGTAAATTACATGCTATGGAGACGACCAGGAGAGCGCCCAGACGTAGGCGGTTACATAGATAGATAGATACGTAGATAGAAACGGCCAGAGTGCCTGAGGTTCGCTAAGAAATGCTTCGCATTTAAAATCAAATTATCGCGCCTTGAACGTTCTTCAAACTCGTGGAGAAATTTTGCGAGACTGTTGGCTTGTGCAGAGGCTTCTTCCGCCTTCACTGTCGGAAGTTCGGTAGATTTTTGCGTAACAGCCAGCTTTTGCTCGACAGTTGTAGGTCTTTCATTTATGCTGTTCCCTTGCTGCTGGAGATTTAGTTGCATTTGTTTGACTTCCGTAATCTGACCCTGTACCTCCGCATCATTTTTATCCTGTTTAGTGCTTAAGCTTCTAAGAAACGTCATCAGTTCCTTGTTAGAATGGCAAGGGTCTTCTTTTGGAGGCCCAGGGTTAAGTTCCACGTCGCCGCCTAACAACAAAAGCTTCGTAACATGCATACATTCACAAATGCTGTACATAGGAACACTGGGGCATTGAAAGAGCAGCAAATTGACGTTACTAGAGCGCTTACTGTACAAATATTGACAAGGGCTAAGCTGCGGAAAAATGCAGAAAACCGTTCGATGCGTTTGCGCTGTAGCTGCTCTTTCATGGCCACTGGTGAAATCAGGTGGCGGGCCTTGATTTAAAGGCAGCTGGAAGCACGAAGTCTGGGTCGACGGTACCGTCGTAGGCCATGAAGAAACCAGAACACGCGCGTGCGCTTGAAAGTAGAGCACTGGACAGTATGGGTGATTGCTCAGCGTTGAACTACGCAAGGGCAGTTGTTCCGGTTGGCCCATGCCAGCTGCACATGGATGTGACGATAAGCCGAGGCCAGCTGACCGTAGTATCTGCAGAAAAATACAGAAAAATGTTGGATGAGTCTGCATTGTAGCCGGTCTTCCACGCCCACTCCTACCTGTAACGCCTACATATAACAATACACTGCTGCAGCAGCAGGTAAGCAGAAGAATTTCCGGGCACAACAATTCCGTTCACGTATGCGGATCAGCTGACACACGCACAAAGAGACAAATCAATGAGGCTCTGCGCATTGCGAGAAATGGCGAACAAGTTTCCTGCGATCATTTCTTCTGCAGTTAGTATTCATTGTTTCTCTTCGGCTGTTCTTGTACATGAAACGTTCCTTCGCTCGGTGTATCACCGCCTCATTCTTTCGATTTTAACACATTTATACAAGGACGAGAAGAAATACCCGGCTGACATAGACGCTGCAAAATGCTGACGTGTCGCTGTGATGCTTTACGCATTCAGCATTTGATAAACGATACCCACCGGCAACTACGAGTGCGTTAGCCCACCTACCTGCAAAACACTAACCAACAGCTCGTCTGCCTTTCTGATCGACACGGGCCGTGACAGCGCAGCAGCACTTACCCAGCAGTGGATGAGATCGGTTGATACGCGTTTGTACTTCGCTAAAAAGCCAGCTGTGTAGGAGGATTGGCCATCGGAGATCACGGGCTCAACAACACTTCGCAGTCGCACTGGGATTTCTTGCGCGTCCGAATTCACGCCAGACGTTTACACTGTAGCGATGCATTCCTACTCAGTAATGGGTCGTCCTGTCGAGCGTCTTCCAGTGGGTCGTTCTCTTCCCTGAGAGCACGCCCCTCGTGCAGAGAGTCGGCCCCGCTTTGACTGTCGCTGCCGTGCGCCGTCGCTGAGTGCCCGTTAATAAACGTCTTGACAATTTGGTGGAGAGTGCTGTGCCCTTTAAACAACTGCGCTCCGCATTCGATGCCCTTGGAGCTTCGATCCCGTACCGTGCCTGCTACCATGACTCAAGACGCCGCCCAGCAAACCCCTCCTCTTGCACCGACGCCATGTCCGGGTGTCCCCCGCATCCGCGACCCTCCTATCTTCACCGGCGCGGATGGCACCGACGTCGAGGACTGGCTCGCGATCTACGAGCGTGTGAGCGTCCCTAATAAATGGGACGAGGCAGGCAAACTGAGCAACCTCGTTTTCTACCTCGCGGGAGTGGCAAGTCTATGGTATAACAACCACGCATCCGATTTCGCTACGTGGTCCGCTTTCAAGACCGCCATCATCGACGTCTTTGGCCGCCCTGCCGTTCGCAAGCTGCAAGCCGAACAGCGGTTACGTGAACGAGCCCAGCAGTCCGGCGAGTATTTCACGAGCTACATTGAAGACGTGCTCGACTTGTGCAAGAAAGCCAACGCAACCATGTCTGAAGCCGACAAGATCCGGAACATCATGAAAGGCATCGACGACGATGCCTTCACCATGCTACTCGCCAAAAACCCTCGCACTGTGGCAGAGGTCATCACGCTGTGCCAAAGTTACGAGGAGCTACGCCGGCAGCGGCTGATGACGCGTCGACCTCCATCACGCGACGCCGATCTCGCTGGCTTGTCGGCCGTGTCGGACCACTCCGTCTTAATAGCCGAAATCAAGTCATTCGTCCGGGAGGAAATTGCCCGCCAGTTCTCCTTACTGGCCTTCTCTCACCCGCAGGATGTTGTACAGTCGTCGACCACACTGCTGCCTCCCCTACGCCGGGCTATTGAGCAGGAAATTGCGGAGGTTATGCCGGAATACCACCAGCCCCCTCCTGCGTCTGCGCCGCTCAGTTACGCCCAAGTCGCAGCCAGGCCGCCCCCAGCGCTCCCTGTGGTGCCCCCGCTAACATACGCTGGAGCCGTCACCAGGCCTCAGGCCTTCGAAGCGAGTGTGCCGGCTGCGTACGCCGACATCATCCCTACGCCCCGACTGCAGCCCACCATGCAGTCGTCCCTCGCGTCCTGCCACGTGGATGGGACCTAGCTCGGCAAACCGATGGCGCACTGCCGACAACCGCCCGATCTGCTTTGCGTGCGGTTGCGCCGGCCACGTAGCCCGCTATTGCAACCGCGTGCAGCCGCCTCGAGTCGGATCAGCCGTCACCAACCAGTCCAGCCGCCCGTATTATGACCCGCTGCCGCCTATGTCACCGACGTCACGCCCAGGTCCATCTACCCGTCGTTCACCGTCCCCACGACGCCGCTCACTGTCACCGATGCGGCCTCGTCCGGTCGCACGAGACCAGGAAAACTAGTCGTCGCAGTCCAAGAGGCAAGGGCTGCGACGCTATCGAACAGCCAAAGCCCTCAGCAAAGCCCATCAAACGTAGTAGACGTGTTTGTAGATGGTGTGCGCACATCGGCCCTTGTAGATACTGGAGCTGCCGTTTCCGTTATGGACGCTAAATTTAGCCGACTACTACGAAAGGTGACGACGCCACTTTCCGGGCTCTCCCTCCGTACAGCCAGCGCTCACAGTATTCACCCGACAGCGGTGTGCACAGCCCGTGTCGTGATTCAGGACGCTCTGTACGCCGTCGAATTCATCATAATTTCCTCATGCTCTCACGACGTCATCCTGGGATGGGATTTTCTCGCCCGTCACGCCGCCGTAATTCGTTGCGCACCAGCCGAAATAGAGCTCTCACCATTCGCAGATTTGGCGCCGGCGGACAGTACACCGGCTGCGACCAAGGTACTCGTCAAAGACGACACCACACTTCCTGCAAACTCGTCAACGGCTGTGTCAGTCTGCTGCACTGGACTCACCAACGCCGTTGCACTCCTCTCTCCATCTGACCGCGTCTTCACTAGAAAAGGCTTGTTGGTGCCATTTGCGACCGTGCAAGTCATTCAGGGCGACACCGACATTTTTGTTACGAACCCATCCCCGTACATTGTTAGGTTGGTGCGAGGGGAATGTCTCGGCGGAGCTGAAGCCCTCGAAGACGCACAAGTTATGGACGCACCGGGTGACACGCACTGCGCCAACTCCCATTCGCTCAGTGCTGTTTCCACATCTGATTCGTCACCCGCTGATTTATTTGGTTCCTCGATTGCTGAACACCTTACGTCGGTCGAGCGTTCCCAGCTTCTATGCCTGTTGGAAGAATTTCGTTCTTCGTTCGATGTAGCACAAACTTCTCTCGGCCGCACGTCTGCTGTCACGCATCGCATCGACACTGGCGCCCAACCACCACTGCGGCAACGTCCATATCGCGTGTCGCCAACAGAGCGTCGTGTAATTACCGAGCAAGTCGAAGACATGCTTCGCCGCGATGTTATTCGACCCTCAAACAGCCCGTGGGCGTCTCCTGTCGTTCTCGTTGCGAAGAAGGACGGCTCTGTGCGGTTCTGTGTGGACCACCGACGACTCAATAAGATCACCCGTAAGGACGTCTATCCCCTACCTCGAACAGACGATGCCATTGACAGCCTGCAAGGAGCAGAGTTCTTTTCATCGCTCGATTTGCACTCAGGGTACTGGCAAGTCCCCATGGGTGATGACGCTCGACCGAAGACAGCGTTTGTCACACCCGACGGCTTGTACGAATTCAACGTCATGTCGTTTGGGCTGTGCAATGCGCCTGCGACCTTTGAGCGCATGATGGATACCGTTCTGCGCAACTTGAAATGGCACACGTGCCTATGCTACCTCGACGACGTCGTCGTTTTCGCCCCGGACTTCTCAACACACCTTCAACGCCTCCGGCAGGTTTTGACGCGCTTGAGCGATGCCGGGCTACAACTGAATCTCAAGAAGTGCCGATTTGCAGCACGGCAGCTGACGATACTAGGATACGTGGTGTCCAAGGACGGCATCCTCCCAGATCCAGCCAAGCTTCGGGCCGTGACAGAGTTCCCCAAACCTACGTCCGTCAAAGAACTGCGCAGTTTCGTAGGACTATGCTCCTACTTTCGGCGCTTCATCCGAAACTTCGCGACTATCATATCACCGCTGACGAAGCTCCTTGGAAGTAACGAGCCCCTCAATTCGTGGTCGTCAGAGTGCGACGACGCTTTCGCAAAGCTCCGTCGTTTGTTGACGTCTCCTCCCATTCTACGCCACTGCGACCGTACGGCCCCTACAGAGGTACACACGGACGCCAGCGGTGTTGGCCTCGGTGCTGTCCTTGCGCAGCGCAAACCTGGGTTCCCGGAATATGTTGTCGCATATGCAAGTCGTACGCTTACTAAAGCCGAGACCAACTACACCGTCACGGAGAAAGAATGCCTGGCAATCATTTGGGCCCTTACAAAGTTCCGACCTTATTTGTATGGTCGCCCGTTTGATGTCGTGACCGACCATCATGCACTGTGCTGGTTGTCGTCATTGAAGGATCCCTCAGGCCGTCTTGCCCGTTGGGCACTTCGCCTGCAAGACTACGACATCCGCGTGCTGTACCGCAACGGACGTCAGCATGCTGACGCCGACGCCCTGTCGCGCTCTCCCTTGCCTGACGACAATGCCCACAACTCAGCGTCTCACTTTGTCGTTTCTTCCATCGATATTCACACCATCGCTACCGAGCAGCGCAAGGATCAATGGATTGCCTCACTGATAGACTTGCTGACTGATCCATCGGCCACACCATCCACTCGCTTTTTGCGTCGTCAAGCCCACCATTTCGCCGTTCGCGACGACCTGCTCCACCGACGCAATTACAACGGCGACGGCCGCCAGTGGCTACTAGTAATACCCCGCGGTCTGCGTTATGACATATGCGAGTCGTTCCACTCTGATCCGCAGTGTGCACACCCTGGGGTATCGAAAACCTACCACCGCATTCGCCAACGTTACTTTTGGCGAGGGATGTACCGCTACGTGGAGAAGTTCGTTCGCTCCTGCATCGATTGTCAGCGCCGCAAAACTTCAACGCACCTGTCGCTAGCAGGTCTGCAACCTCTACCTTGCCCTGACCGACCGTTTGGGCGCGTTGGCATCGATTTATATGGGCCACCTCCCCTGACGTCCGCTGGTAACCGCTGGGCCATCGTCGCTGTAGACCACCTCACGCGATACGCTGAAACTGCTGCCCTCCCTGCGGCTACAGCGAGCGATGTGGCTTCCTTCCTGCTCCACCGATTCATGCTGCGTCACGGTCCACCCCAGGAGCTGCTCAGTGATCGAGGCCGTGTCTTCTTGTCGGAAGTCGTCGAAGCCATTCTCAAAGAGTGCAACGTTGTTCACCGCAAAACTACTGCTTACCACCCGCAGACGAATGGCCTCACCGAACGCTTCAACCGCACGCTAGGCGACATGCTCTCGATGTACGTCGCCGCCGACCACACGAATTGGGATGTCATTCTGCCCTTCGTCACGTACGCCTACAATACCGCTTCTCAGAGCACTACTGGTTTCTCACCATTTTTCTTATTGTATGGCAGGCACCCGTCGCACACCATCGACACAATCCTTCCCTACAAGCCGGATCGATCTGAATGTGCGCCTATTTCTGCCACAGCCAGACTTGCTGAGGAGTGTCGCGAGCTCTCCATGACCTTTACTACGAATAGCCAAGAGCGGCAGAAAAGTATTCGCGGTGACACCACCAGTTCTGCGTCCACGTTCCTTCCTGGAGCGCTCGTATGGCTCTCGGTCCCTGCCACTGCACCTGGCCTCTCTTCCAAACTACTGCCCAAATACGAAGGCCCCTACCGTGTCGTCGAACGCGCATCCCCGGTGAACTACCTCATCGAACCCACCGACCCATCTTTGGACATGCGCCGTCGAGGGCGCGACATTGTCAACGTGGCGCGCCTGAAGCCCTACCATGACCCGCTCATAGTGACAAGTTGCTAGGTCGCCAGGCGACTCCCTTTTCGTAGCCGGGGAAATTGTAGCGAAGCATTCCTACTTAGTAATGGGTCGTCCTGTCGAGCGCCTTCCAGTGGGTCGTTCTCTTCTCTGAGAGCACGCCCCTCGTGCAGAGAGTCGGCCCCGCTTTGACTGTCGCTGCCGTGCGCCGTCGCTGAGTGCCCGTTAATAAACGTCTTGACAAGACGAACAGTGCGACAACATTTATTTTATCGTCGGTGTTGTCCTTCGTGGCATCGAAAATGAGGTACTCGTCACCACGTACACTCTCACCTTCGACAAAACACAACGTTTTCACGTCGCAATCTGGGAAACATGGTATTTCCAGCAGCAACAATCCGCACGTGAACCTCCTTGCCGCCGCCATCTTTGAAAGTGTTGCCTAACCTTGCAGCGCCCCTGGATTTTGTTTTAGATGTGAATAAAATTAAACACCTCTCTGGAGGTTCTAGCTATCGGTGTTCTGGCGCACAAAGCCATCTCGATCTGTTCACTGTATATTCCGGCTCATCAATATAAAACTGCCCGAGAAGTCGAGCGCCTAACAGCATAACTGCCAAAACCGTTCATTTTAGTCGGTGATCCTAACGCCCACTGTACTCTCTGAGGTAGTGAAAAAATGGACCAGAGAGGACAAGGCATTGAAAATTTTGTTCTGTAAAACAGCAGTTGTCTTTTAAACACGAGTTCATCTACTTATTTTTCACCCAGCTCACGCAAATTTATTTGCCTTGACTAAGTCATCTGCTCATCATCTCTGTTTTGCGATTTTAAGTAGGAAGTGCTGAACAATTCGCACGCAAGCGATCATTTACCTGTGATCATCAACCTAACATCAACATTACCGACCATCAACAACGTCACCGGCTATTATTACAACGTGCAGACTGGCCTCTGTTGACATAAAATGTCAGTCTCAAAGAGGCCTTTTCATCAAATCTTAATATCCATGAGATTAATGAAAAGTTCACTGCAATTCTTACTACAGCGACGAAAAAAAATAATTCCCCAAACGTTCAACGCCGTGCGAAAGAAACTAAAGACTTGGTTGTCTCCGGAATGCACTGAAGCACAAAAACTGCAGAATAGGACCTGAGGCGTCCTGAGTAGGTGCCATACTTACCCCAATCTCGTAAATTTTAAGCAAGCGAAAGCCAAGGCGCGATACATCCGTAGGCAGGCAGATAAATCATCATGGCAGAAATATATATCTATTATCAACAGTTCAGTCACATTCAAAATATTCTGGTACAAGCTAAGAAAATTCAGGGGACATTATTCGTCGTACACTATACTACTTACGAACCCAGGTACAAAAATGGCATTAGAACATGCAGAAATTTGGGGTGAACACTTTTACAACACTTTTAGCTTAGAGAATTACTCCGACACGTGTTTGAAATACAAACAGACTGCTGAGAAACAGAGACTGCCTATTACAGATCCCTGAAACGAAGCTGATAATTGTCCAATAACATTACAGGAATGAAAGTTCTCATTAACGGTAAAGAAACAGCAGTGGGTCCTGATCGTATTCACTATGCAATGTTCGAAAACCTATCCCAAGCATCGACAGAGGCACTTCTTAAATTTTTCAACAGAGCTTGGGAATCTGGGATAATGGCAGAGCCGGAGAAAATGCAATAGTCGTGCCGTTTTTAAGTAGAGCCCCCACATCTCCCAGAACCTCTACACCGATTGCTTTACCAAGTGGCTGGGCAAAAACATATGAAAGCATCATAAATATTAGAATGACGCCAATACTTCATTCTAGAAAGATAATAGACATGCACCAATGCACCAACAAGAAGGGCTGTTCGACCACTGACCACTTTGTCCGACTAGAGAGAGAGAGTGGTTCGAGAAAGAAGAAATGAAAAGGGGCGCTCAAATACGAGACCCATTGCTATATAAGCAGCACTATTGGACAGTCTTCGCTATTTCGATAGCAATTATATCGACACTCTCGGCGGATTTCTGCCATCGCCATCATGTCCCGGGTATATATATATGTATATATTGTCACGTGGTCGTGACGTCGACGAAGACAGCAGTCGGCCTTTGCAGGGTGAAACTGTTTATTTGGCCGGACTTGTGGCCGGAAAATGAGAACTAGAACTACAGCAATACACGCTGTAAAATGATTGCGGCGAACAGGGCGTCGTCCGTCGATCAACTGATAAGTGGTGAAGCGCGTCGGCTTTTATACAGGCGCTATCGAACTTTCCAGCGATATCGCTGCTCGTTGCGCATGTTCTACAATAAGCTCGAGCGTTCGCGTCTTGCGCGCAATCTTAACAAAACGATCTCCTAATCTCGTGAAGCTTCTCGAACACTGAGGCGCGGTTCGCGCTGAGCGTCGCTGGCAGTCTTTGTGGGCGAAAACGGAATACAACAAAAGTGATAATAAGGAACGCACGTGGCAATGCCCCCCTCTGAAAAAACATCGTCCCGATGCTTAGAAACAGAAAATGAATACATGCAATACTAAGGAAAACTAAGCGAGCAAACATTAAATTCCTCAGGTGCGTTAACGAGCATAGTATGGTTTAAGGCGCACCACATGCACGACCTCAGGTCGAGCTTGACGCCTCTGAGAGTTCGTGATGCCGTCGGGGACAACCTCGTAGTCGAGTGCGCCGAGACGTCGAGGTACCCTGTACGGTCCGAAGTATCGTCGCAGAAGCTTCTCGCTCATTCCGCGACGTCGTATTGGCGTCCAGACCCAGACACGGTCGCCGGGCTGGTACTACACGAATCGTCGTCGAAGATTGTAGCGACGGCTGTCGGTGTGCTGTAGGGTCTTGATGCGCAGGCGGGCGAGCTGTCGAGCTTCTTCGGCGCGTTGCAAATAGGAAGCGACGTCGAGATTGTCTTCGTCGGTGGCTGTTGGCAGCATTGCATCGAGCGTCGTTGCTGGGCTCCTTCCGTAGACCAACGTGTCAGGCGTCACCTGCGTCGTTTCTTGCACAGCGGTGTTGTATGCGAAGGTCACGTACGGAAGGATGGCATCTCACGTCTTGTGCTCGACGTCAACGTACATGGCCAGCACGTCGGCGATGGTCTTATTTAGCCGCTCGGTGAGGCCATTGGTCTGAGGGTGGTAGGCAGTGGTCCGGCGGTGGCATGTCTGGCTGTACCTCAAGATCGTCTGAGTTAGCTCCGCAGTAAACGCCGTACCTCTGCCGGTGATCAGGACTTCAAGGGCGCCATGACGCAGAACGATGTCTTCAACGAAGAACTTCGCTACCTCGGCGCCACTGCCTCTAGGTAGGGCCCTTGTTTCGGCGTAACGGGTCAGGTAGTCGGTAGCTACGATGATCCACTTATTACCATTAGTCGACGTTGGGAACGGTCCCAAGAGGTCCATTCCGACCTGCTGGAATGGTCGCCGAGGTGGCTTGATCGGCTGAAGAAAACCCGCTGGTCTTGTTGGCGGTGTCTTGCGTCGCTGACAGTCTCGGCATGTCCTTACGTAGCGAGTGACGTCGGCGGCAAGGTGCGGCCAGTAGTACTTTTCCTGTATTCTTGCCAGCGTTCGGGAAACACCGAGGTGTCCTGCTGTCGGGTCGTCGTGCAGGGCCTGGAAAACCTCTGGCTGCACTTCTGAAGGCACCACGAGAAGGTACTTGGCTCGATGTGGTGAGAAGTTCTTCTTTTGGAGAACGCCGTTGCCTAAGAAAAACGACGCCAGTGCTCGCTTGAACACTTTAGGAACGACGGCGTTCTTGCCCTCGAGGTATTCCATAAGGCCTCTGAGTTCCGGGTCGGATCGCTGTTGTTCAGCGAAGTCGTCGGCACTTATGGTTCCCAAGAAGTAATCATCATCATGGTCGTCTTGCGTGGCGCGACCACGGTGGCAAGAGAAAGGCAGTCGGCGTCAGAGTGTTTTCTTCCGGACTTGTAAACGATGGTAATGTCGAATTCTTGAAGTCTCAAGCTCCATCGTGCGAGACGACCTGAAGGGTCCTTCAAGTTAGCTAGCCAACACAGGGCGTGGTGGTCGCTTACAACTTTTAAGGGCCTGCCATAAAGGTAGGGGCGAAACTTTGATGTTGCCCAGATTATGGCAAGGCACTCCTTTTCTCTCGTAGAATAGTTGGCTTCCGCCTTTGATAGCGACCGGCTAGCATAGCTGATTACCCTGTCCAATCCATCAGTCCTCTGCACAAGAACGGCGCCGAGTCCTACATTGCTTGCGCCGGTGTGCACTTCCGTTTGGGCGTACTCGTCGAAATGCGCGAGTAACGGAGGCGTCTGCAGGCGTCGTTTTAGTTCTTGAAATTCTTCCTCCTGCGACGTTTCCCACTTGAACTCGACGTCGGTCCTGGTAAGGTTAGTAAGTGGCTCCGCGATGCGGGCAATGTTTTTGACGAACCGCCTGTAATAGGCGCACAGGCCGAGAAATCGACGCACGGCCTTCTTGTCGGCAGGCGGCGCGAATGTAGCGATGGCGACTGTCTTCTGGGGGTCAGGGCGTACTCCTGACTTGCTTATCACGTGTCCCAAGAAGAAGAGCTCCTCGTACGCAAAGCGACACTTTTCTGGCTTCAGTGTGAGTCCGGAGCTCTTTTATTGCTTGAAGTACAGCTTCAAGCCGCCGTAGGTGTTCGTCGAAGTTTGAGGCAAACATAACGACGTCGTCCAAGTACACGAGGCAAGTCTGCCACTTCAAACCAGCCAGCACTCTACACGTCCTTCTTCGTGACCTTGTTCAGGCCACGATAATCGACGCAGAAACGTAGGGTCCCATCCTTCTTCCTCACTAACACCACAGGTGACGCCCGCGGACTGTTGGACGGCTGGATGACGTCGTCGCGTAGCATTTCGTCGACCTGTTTCTTGATGGCCTCGCGTTCTCGCGTCGAAACTCGGTACGGGCTCTGGCGGGTTGGTCGGGCACTTTCTTCTGTTATGATGCGATGTTTCGCGACTGCGGTCTGTCGAATTCTTGACGACGACGAGGAGCAGTCCTTGTACTGTAGGAGCATGGCTTTTTGCTGGTCTGGCTTGTGCTTCGGGAGGCTCCGGTTGACGTCGAAATCGGGTTGGGTCCAGTTAGGTTCTTCTCGTTTGTTCCGCTCGCCTCTCTGGTTGCGCGACATTTGCTGCTGCCGCCAAGGAAGCCGAAGGCGAGAACTTTCATCTGCTGGCACCTTGAGGAAACGACCGCTCGGACATCATCTGGATAGAGACGTTTATTCGTTTCTCTTCTCCCCCCTCCTGTCACTGCACCCCTGCTTTTATTCCGTCTCCCCATTCAAACACTCCTACAGTCCAATCGGAAAGCAGGAGTAACTCTCTCCTTGTCTCCCGGTGGGCTGCCGCTGAGAACACCAGGCCCGGATTCCTTCTCGCCACCTCCTCGCAGGAATCACCGCCTCTCGCCCGCTCGTCGGTTAGCCGCCGCCGCTCAGCTCCATTCCACACCGGTTTCCAGAATGTTCGGCCTCAGGCGTTGACGGGTCGTCAATGCAATAGGCCGTGCATCATTGCCGCCGCCTTTGGCTGTCACAGCGAAGGCGCAAGTGTACCTTCCGTCCCTATAGCCCGGCTCGGCCACGGTCTCCTGTAAGGCACCATAATTGAACCCCCCGGGAGACGTGAGTCCTTGCATCCTTTGTGACCAGCGGACAGTGTTCGTTCCACCAACCGGAACTACCGCTTCCGTGTTGGCGCGGGTACGCCGGCCGCGGGGCGGGTAACAATATGAAGGTATGCGGCGAACGTACGAAGTTCGGCCCCAACAGGTCCGTCGATCCGTCGAAGCGGGTTCTGTAGCATCGAAGAGGGCGATAGCATTGCTGGCGTCCACGAATTCGTGGATGTAGGCGACCGTCGTACCAATGTTGAGGTGCCTATATTCGTGGCTGAAGTTTGTCAGCACTACCTTTGCTTTGCCATCATGCAGCTCGGCTATGCCTCTTGCGACGCAAATCTGACGGTTCAGAAGTAGGTGCTGATCGCCCTCGATGACACCTTCTAGGTCTGCGGGTTCTTGGGTGCCGACGGAAATGATGATGCTGGAGAGAGCCGGAATGGTGACGTGCTCTTCTATCACATTCAACACGAGGTTTTCTGGCGTCGTGTGTGGCGGCAGCGCTTTTTCTGAGGTTAGTGTTATTGACTCAGACCTCGGATCGATGACGGCGCCGTGGTGGCTTAGGAAGTCCATTCCAAGTATCACATCTCTGGAGCAATGCTGCAAGATTACAAAGCTCGCAGGATATGTCCGGTTATTCATGGTGACTGTTGCGGTGCAGACTCCAGCCGGACTTATTAGATGGCCCCCAGCGGTCCGGATTTCGGGGCCTTGCCAAGCGGTCCTAACTTTCTTCAATCTTTTGGCGAATGGTCCACTGACGACGGAATAGTCGGCTCCAGTGTCGAGGAGAGCGGTGACGTTGTGGCCGTCGAATAGTACGTCGAGGTCGCTAATTCGTCGTCTTGCGTTGCGGGAAAAAACGCGGCGTCGGGTCACGGCTAGGTCGTCTTGTCCCGCTGCTTGTACATCGCGTCGACAGGTCTTCTTCAGGGACCGAGGTTTCATCGTCAGGGCTTCGGCTGCTTCGCGTCGTGTTCGGCAGGTCTCGTCGCGTTGTTGTCGTCGGCGGCCGCGGAGGATCTTCGGCATTTCGTCGTAGAGCAACCGCACCTCCATCGGTTACTGCCCCTAGTTTCCCGGATACGGGCTAGGCGACCGGCCCCGGTTTGGGCCAGTGTACTGCCGACGGTGCGGTGACATGTAGCGGCCGGGCGACGGCGAGCGGGAAGGTCGTCGTTCTTGCCATTGTGTTCCGGTGAGGTAGTCATCGATGTCGCGAGGCCGTTCGCCTGGCTACGGGCGCGGCGCGTTGACGGCGAATCCTCGAAGCCCCATCTCTCGGTACTGGCAGCGGCGGTAGGTGTGGCTGGCTTCCTCGCAGTGGTAGCAGAGCGGGCGGTTGTCTGGGGCGCGCCAAACGTCGGTCTTCCGTGGCGAGTAGTGCGGGGCGTAGCGCTGGGTGACAGGAGGACGGTAGGGCGTCGGTGGTGGCGGCGGCGGCGGCGTCTGGCGGCCGAATTGTGGCGATGCGGTGTCTTGACGTGGGCGCGGAGGGGTACGTAGCGTCGGGCTGCTGCAGCGTAGCTCATGGCTTGCGGCTGAGGCGGCGCTGGCTGAGGAACATCCAGTGACTGTTGAATTTCTGATCGAACGAGCTCTGCGATCGAGTCCACTTGAGGCTGTGGTGAGGGTAACAGCTTGCGCAGTTCCTCCCGAACGATCGCTCGGATCGTTTCGCGCAGGTCGTCTGAGGCGAGGGCATTAACAGCTGGGCTGTCTTCAAACGAACGGCGATTGTACTGGCGGGTTCGCATTTCCAGTGTCTTCTCAATCGTCGTCGCTTCTGAGACGAATTCTTGGACTGTCGAAGGTGGGTTCCGCATCAGACCAGCGAAGAGCTCTTGCTTTACCCCTCGCATGAGGAAGCGCACTTTCTTGTCCTCGGGCATGGCAGAGTCAGCGTGGCGAAACAGCCGGGTCATTTCCTCTGCAAAGATGGCCACGCTTTCATTTGGAAGTTGGACCCGTGTCTCCAGCAAGGCTGCGGCCCTTTCCTTTCGGACGACGCTTGCGAACGTCTCCAGGAAAGCGGGGCGAAAGACGTCCCAGGTTCGAAGAGTGAACTCCCGATTCTCGAACCAGGTCCTTGCTGCGCCTTCAAGGTAAAAGTAGACGTGGCGCAGCTTGTCCTCGGAGTCCCAGTTGTTGAAAGTTGAGACCCTTTCGAACGTCTCGAGCCAGGTTTCGGGGTCGTCGCTTGGTGATCCATGGAAGGTGGGCGGCTCTCTGGGCGGCTGCATCACGACAGCTGCAGGGGACGTTACGGCTGCCATCGTGCCCGTTGTATTCGTCTCAGTGGCTCTTGGCTTGTCCTGTAGGAGACCGTATTCGGGTTGCAAGCCTTGTAGCCTGCGACTAGCTCGCTGTTGCACGAGGTCATTGACGTCTTCTTCGCGCTGCGGGCTTGGTTTCCGGCTCTTCGTAGGTGTCCGGAACATCAAGGAAGCAGCACCTCCACCAGGTGTCACGGGGTCGTGACGTCGACGAAGCCAGCAGTCAGCAAGTCGAGATCAAACTCTTTATTAGGCCGAACTTGTGGCCGAGAAACTGAAAGCTACAGCAATACACTGATAGCGACGGACAGAGCGTCGACCGTCGATCAACTGACAAGCGGTCAAGCGCGTCGGCTTTTATACAGACACTATCGAACTTTCTAGCGATATCGGTGGTTGTTGCGCAATCTCTAGAATAAGCTCGAGTGTTCGCGTCTTGCGCGCAATCTTAACAAAATGATCTACAATAACCGCGAAGCTTCTCGAACAATGAGGCGCAGTTTGCGCTGAGCGTTGCTGACAGCCTTTGTGGGCGAAAAACCGAATACAGCAAAAGTAATGATAAGAAACGTACGTGGCAATATGGAATGCAGAGCTTACGAGAAAATTAAGTAAGGCTTTAGAATTTGTCGTTTCCGGCGTAATTAAGGAAGCGGATTCGTTTTCAACATAACAGAGTCCACGTCTACCTCTAGCGCATAACACATGCACAGGCCGTCAGCTTACATGAATTACAGGCTTCCTTAATAAACATTTAGGCAACAACAGCAATAAAAGCTGCTCAAGCTTCAAAAAAGAAAAGAGAAAGCTCACTAGCGTGCACTTATTTCCGGACGCATCCGCGCACCGCAAGCGCTTTGTGTAGCGCATTTCGCATGCTGCCGAGCTGCGGCGGGATTCGCAAGGGCGGCCGTCGTAGCAGACGACGCGCCTGTCCTCACCCTCAGCGGAGCGCGCGGGCATCAAGGCACCCTATACCGCTCGGTGCCGCAGTGCCGGGCTTACGCAACGGAGCCCAGTGTGAGCCTGCACCGGTAACTGCGGGACAAGAAACTGCATGAAGCATGGGTTGTAAAGCTAAGAACCGTCAAGTAGACATCGTCTATGAGCCTTGTGTGCAACAAGCACTTCCGCGGCGAAGACTTTCGTTACTGCGTCGGTGAGTAACAGACAGCGCGCCTTGAGACGATGGCTCACGTGCGCTTCCCTCCGGCAAATAATGCTTATTTGCCACAGGATGAAAAATGCGCTATTTATTACCACGTGCGATACAATCTGAGAACCCTCCCGTGCGACCTCTTGATCGTCGGCCCCGTGCTCAGCGTCCACAAAATCGGCTGCAGATGCGCAAGACATTGTTTAGATAAGTTGAATTAAAAAACTCACAGGGTCCCTCATGCATCCGCCAAAGATAACTAGAAGGCGAAAGCCATCTTCTTCTTGACAGTCGATGTATTTATTCGACCGCGGCCCCCTCTAAAAGCGTTCTGCACTTAACGCGGTTTAGGCAATGCAAAGCGACCATGACGTGTGAATACGTCATCATGTGACGCCATAATGACGCTACCTTATTTTGCGATATGTGACGTCATGATGACGTCATATGGTGACACCATCACGTGAAGATTACTTTTTGCATCACTCGTGTTGACGCCGCCGACGCGGGACGCCGACGGGCAATCTTCCCACTTGATGAAGCATCTAGGGCTTTCGCCTTCATAAGCTACATAAGTTTGCATTGCGTCCGTGATCGGCCCACCAATCACGGAGGCAATGCAAAGGGACCATGTCGTGTGAATACGCCATCATGTGAAATCACATTATGTCACGTCATGGTGGTTGTTATGTTTGCCGCTCATAAGTCGATCGTGCGGAAGAGACGGCGCGGCACTATGCGTTATACAAAGCTTTTTCGCGGCTCTCGCGGCATGGTCTTTGACTGTGCAATTATCAACGGAACGGCAGGGAGCAGCTCTCTCACGATGGCTCAAGGGGTTCCGGGTACGCGAAGGTTCTCAGAGGTCGGCATCGGGAAGAGCAGCCCGAACCTGTGGGAAAATGAGGAGGGCAAACGTCTCTTTCTCTATGCCGTCGCCCAAGGCGACAGTATGCGTGACCCCAACAACGACCGGCATGCGCTTTCGGCGCGCCGACGGTAAGCAGGGTTGAGTCGCAACAATGCACGGTCCGAACGCGGGAAAGACGAGGACACGCAAATTGTTTCCCGGAACCGTCTTTACGGCCATCACCGGGGGTTTGACTCGATGCGCGTGGGAGATGACGCTGCTACATTCCGATGTATTTCGACCGTGAGAACCCCTGAAAACATGGGATAAGGAGAGAGAGAGCCATGATGGGAAAGAGTGCCAAAACGCCTGTCTGCACTATAAAGACACTGCTGTCGAGATTACGGACAGCCCAGTAGGGAGTGGCTTAATCTGAAAATGAACGGATTGAATAAGGGAATGTCGAGGCGGACCAGCAGTTGCCACCTCCCCTTTTCTTTGTTACCGCAAGGTACTTAAGACTGGACGGAATTCGTTTCCCTTCAGTCTCGGCTGTAATCACTTAACTGATCGATCAGTAAGACTCCGTACCACGCAACTTCTGTCTGGGACGTAACCACTTGGTGGTCGAACAGTGAGACTCGGTTCTTCGTATGTAGTAACAGTGTTCTAGGCTCTAACTTAACAAAAGTTAAGTAGAAGAGTAAGATGCTGTTGATGTCTATGTTATCATCAGTGTGCTTCGGCAAGATGTACATATGACTGTAAATATTTCGCTGCAATATACCTTCAAGTTATTACCTCCAACCTGCCTCCTGCTTCATCGACGTCGATCATCTCCTTGACGGGACTTCAATCCACATCAAGGAGAAAACGAACAAGGAAAAACATAACTGGCGCAGTTTGACAGGGATCGGCGAGCTCTAAAGCCCCATACACTGGACCAGCGCTGAGAAGACCCGAGGGGCAAGGCATTCAGCAGTCACAAGCGGCAACGTCGAGACGATCCCACAGCAGTCAACTCCAGCGCCGTGGAGGAGATCCAGGAACGACAGAGCAGCCAGCAAAGAGTGAGCAGCATTTCTTGCGTCTCTCTCAGGTTTGCATGGCAGTTGATGTGTAGAGCACATGGTGAGAACACGCGGGGGCGCTGAAACAATGGAGTCTAATAGACATGAAGGTGCGAGTGTAGCGGATATGGATCGGAGGCGAGAGCCATCAAATGATGGTAGTCTAAATTCTGATAAATCAGCTGAGGCGAGAGTGCCTACTCAGAGGCAAGAATCGATGCAGCAGGCATCTCAGGTTTTGCCGAATTCAAGTGAAACGAGAACGCTCGAACTTGAAATCCAAAGGCTCAATCTCCAGATTGAGTATGAAAAGCTATTGCAAACTAGAATGAACGCGGAACGTCTCAGTGGCACGTTGTTCAACTCTGGGCCGGAGACGGGTGATCAGAGGCGACGGTGTTTCGATTCTGTCCAGCAATGTGCAAAAGTGCTGAAAGGGTTCCGCCTGCCGAGTGACGCGGATGTGCCATTATGGTTTGAGGAAGTAGAAGAACTGTTTGCTACTTACCAAGTGCCGTATGAGAGCCGCGTGCATTTGGTTATACCAGCACTAGTTGAACGAGTTCGTTACCTACTGCGTAACCTCAACCCTGAAGAGAGTGCAGATTACGAGGCAGTTAAAGCAGCAGTACTGACGGAACTGAAGCTTTCTCCGGCAGAGTATCTGCAGAGGTTTGAACGAGCAGTAAAGCGGAAGGAAGAGACGTGGGCGCAGTTCGCGTCACGGGTGAAAACTTATTTCTCCTACTACCTCCAAGTGAGAGAGGCCGACACGGTAGAAGTGATGGCCGAACTCATGTTTGCTGACCGTATAAAATCGGGGCTAACTACGGAGGGTCTGGAGTATGTGAAATTAAGGGAAGGCGAGGGATGGCTTAGGCCAACTGAGATCGCTAAAGTGCTCCAAACTTTCGAACAAACGAAAGGGAAAGGGCGTGCTTCAAAGCAACCAACTGTAGAAATGGGGCAAAAGCCGGCGACACGAGTTGAGAAAGGGGCTCTGAAATGCCACTTATGTCACGGCTCAGGCCATTTCGCTAAAGAGTGCCCGAAGGCTAGTGATAAGGACAGCAACCCCAAGAAGGCTACCGAGCCAAAGCGGAAGGTACACAAGGTAATATTAGCCGACGATTCGGAAATTAAAATATCCAATGGAGTCCTTAGCGCAACAGTGAAGTCTCTGAAACACGAGGGTGAAGGCACAAATAAACTGCAGTTAATTCCTGTATCATGTGCAGACGTATCCGCAGATGCGATTTTGGATACAGGGAGTGAAGTAACTGTCATTCGGGAGAGTCTGCTTCCGCGTAGTCTAATAGAGCCGTGTGGCACGGTAAGATTGGTGTCTGCTTTTGGTGAAACGATCGAGGCAAGGCTAGCTACGTTGCCGGTAAAATTAAATAGCCCGCGAGTGGTGACGCAGCCTCAGAGCGTCGACCTACTCTGCGCGTTAACTGATGAGCTCGTCGAGGGTACAGATTGTTTGTTGACCGAGGAAGATTGGAAACTTTTGTTGAAGGCCAGCAGCCCTCTGGCACCCTGTCGAGCACCGGCCGAGCCTGCTCATGAGGCAGAACAAGCAGTAGATAAACCAAAAGTAGTGGCCTGCAATCTCACCTTGGATGAAAAAGACGTTTTCGGGGAAGATGAGCAAATTGATGAAGAAAGGGAGGCGTCGTTAGGCCAAAGAGAAGAGTTCCGCAAAGTGCAGTTGGGTGACACTACGCTAAAAAACTGTTGGGATGATGCTCGTAGTGGGAAATCCGGCATGTTCATTTGAGACGGACTATTATACCACTGCGACTCAATAGCAGGCACCCGAGTGAGTCAGCTGGTTCTCCCCAAAGATAAGCGCACTGAGGTGATGCACTTAGCTCATGAGTCACTATGCGGGGGGCACCTATGGCCAAAGAAAACAAGAGCTCGCATTAAGTATAACTTCTTTTGGCCGGGTATGGTGAAGGAGATAATAGAGCATTATAGTTCGTTCCACGAATGTCAACTTCGTTCAGACAGGCGTCGCACGGATAGGGTGCCTATAACTCCGCTCACTAGACGCCAACACCCTTTCCAAGTTGTCAATGTAGATGTAATCGGACCCCTGGACACAGCGTCAGCGAGAGGGCATAAGTACGCGCTGTGCTTAGTGGACCTTTGCACGAGGTGGCCAGAGGTGGTCCCACTGCGCTCTTTGACAGCTAAGGCGACTTGTGATGCACTGATTGAGATCTTCAGTCACACAGGCGTTCCGGAGATGATCTGCTCCGATCAAGGCACTAATTTTAAATCTCAGCTCACGCAAACGATGCTGGAGAAATTAGGCTGCACACCAAGATTCTCAGCCCCAGAACACCCAGAGAGTAATGGAGTTGTAGAGAGGTGGAACCGAGTACTGAAAAACATGTTGTGTCATGTCATTCGGAGAGACTCCAAGAATTGGGACAAATTGATCCCAATGGTTTTAAGGGCTTATCGGGAAGTTCCCCATGAGGTAACCGGAGTAGCTCCGTTTCTTCTATTGTATGGAAGGAATCCCACGGGACCGCTTCTAATACTGCAGAGGACGTGGACGGGAGAAATGCCGGTGCCGGCAACATTGAGAGAAAGCCCCGCTAAGTATTTACAGCAACTTAAGGAGCAGCTTGAGACTGCCGTTAATATTGCTGAGCTAACGAGTGCAACTCATCAGGAGAGTTACGCCAATGCGTATAATCGCAGCACCAGGCTCAAATCTTTTAACGTTGGCGACCAAGTTGTGGTTTTCGACAAGGATCGGAATTGCAAGATGTCACCTAAATGGCTACGCCCATTCACAGTGGTTGGACGTGAGCGCGAACATTCTTACCGCATTGAAACATTTGAGGGAAAGGTGAAAAGTGTCCACGCCAACAACATTCGACCTTACTATGCAAGGGTCAGTCATATTAAGGTAGCCTTCGATGAGGACCATGATTTTGGGGAGGTGGAATATGCTCCACAACCAACCACTATAAAGCGGGAAGAGCTAGTGCTAACGAGAGAGAAGGTTGCTCACCTTGATGCTGACGCGCAGGCGGAAGTACAGGCGGTCTTCCAATGACATTGCACACTCTTTGACGACACCCCGGGTATAGCGAAGGTAGACGAACATAAGATAGAAATAGAACCGGGCCACCAGCCAAAAAAGGTGTTTTCTTATCGGGTGCCGGAACCATTAAAGAAGGAAGTCAGCCGGGAAGTTGACGAACTTTTGACTTGGAAGTTGATCTACTCCACGGAGCGTGAGTTCGCACACCCGTTGGTATGCGTCGGAAAAAAAGATGGGACTATCCGCACGTGTGTGGACTACAGGGCGTTAAATGCCGTCACCAAAGCGGATGCGTTCCCAATGATGAATCCTCAGGAATTGATTTTCCGAGAAGGTAGAGCGCAGTTCATTACGGTAGTGGACCTTAGGCGCGGGTACTGGCAGGTACCGATGGAAGAGAAGAGTCACAAATTCACCGCGTTTTTAACGCATCAGGGTCAGTACGTATGGAAAGTGATGCCTTTCGGGCTAAAAAATTCCGCGGCAACCTTTCAAGGAATGGTGAATAAACTCTTGTCGCAACATCAAATGTATGCCACGGCATACCTTGATGATATTGCTATTTTTTCTAGCACTTGGGAGGAGCACTTAAAGCATCTCGACATTATTCTTAAGGTCTTAGATAAGGCGGGACTGAAAGCCAGTCCGGAGAAGTGTCAGATTGCGCAATCCCACATACATTACCTGGGGCATATTGTCGGTTCAGGGACACATGCACCAGACCCTGAAAAAATAACAGCGATTAAGAATCTGGTACCACCGCGCACTAAAAAGGAACTACGCAGCCTGTTAGGACTTTGCGGCTACTATCGCGAGTACGTCCGAGGATACGCAGAGGTGACGAGCCCGCTCACGCTGTTAACAAAGAAAGCGGTACCTAATAAGAGACCCTGGCCGGAGGAAGCCCAGGCGGCATTTGAGGTTCTCAAACAATCTTTGTGCGAGGCCGTGGCGCTTAACACTCCAGAGCCATCTCAACCCTACTGGCTTTTCACAGACGCATCAGCTACGGCGGCGGGAGCATGTTTGGCGCAAATGACACCCGAGGGGGAAGAGAAGCCTATCGCCTTTGCAAGCCAGCGCTTCTCACCGACCAGATGCGCTGGTCGACTATTGAGATGGAATCGTTCGCAATAATATGGGCCTTAAAGAAGTTTGACTACTGGCTTTTCGGTGCCATAGTAAACGTCGTTTCCGATCACAATCCGCTGTCGTACCTTACAACTACGACTCCGCACGGGGCGAAATTGACAAGATGGGCGCTGGCATTACAGCGATATCATGTCTCGGTACAACATCGGAAGGGTATATGTAACGGGAATGCTGATGCATTATCTAGGCTCCAGAATAGTTTATGGAAGCCATCAGAATAACAGTGCCATGCCAACTGGGGGGGACGTGAATGTTCCTGCCCACTTGCTGCTGTATATTGTGGACTGTGTGATTGTCAATTCAAGAAACAGACATTAGTGATCATGCTGCTTGAAACAGCAATGGTGTGCTTGATTGTTTAGTATGTACTTGTTTACGTTTCTTGTATTCTGTTCTCCTATTTTAGTCTCGCAATTGTGTTTGATGTTTGTGTAGACTGTTGTATGGTTAGGAAGTCGAGTGACCTAATCGCGGCAGTGATTTATCGTACCACTGAGCGTAGAACAGCCCAGCGTACTCTTTAGGGCGGACGTGTTATGTTTGCCGCTCATAAGTCGATCGTGCGGAAGAGACGGCGCGGCACTATGCGTTATTCAAAGCTTCTTTCGCGGCTCTCTCGGCGTGGTCTTTGACTGTGCAATTATCAACGGAACGGCAGGGAGCAGCTGTCCCACGATGGCCCCAGGGGTTCCGGGTACGCGACCGTTCTCCGAGGTCGGCTTCGGGAAGAGTAGCCCGAACCTGTGGGAAAATGAGGAGGGCAAACGTCTCTTGCTCTATGCCGTCGCCCAAGGCGACAGAATGCGTGACCCCAACAACGACCGGCATGCGCTTTCGGCGCGCCGACGGTAAAGCAGGGTTGAGTCGCAACAATGCACGGTCCGAACGCGGGAAAGACGAGGACACGCAAATTGTTTCCCGGAAACGTCTTTACGACCATCACCGGGGGTTCGACTCGATGCGCGTGGGAGATGACGCGAATGCCGCAGGGCTGCTACATACCGATGTATTTCGACCGCGAGAAACCCTGAAAACGTAGGATAAGGAGAGAGAGAGCCATGGTGGGAAAGATTGCCAAAACGCCTGTCTGCACTGTAAAGACACTGCTGTCGAGATTAGGGACAGCCCAGTAGGGAGTGGCTTAATCTGAAAATGAACGGATTGGATAAGGGAATGTCGAGGCGGACCAGCAGTGGCCACCTGCCCTTTTCTTTGTTACCGCAAGGTACTTAAGACTGGACGGAATTCGTTTCCCTTCAGTCTAGGCTGTAATCACTTAATTGATCGATCAGTAAGATTCTGTACGATGTAACTTCTGTCTGGGCAGTAACCACTTGGTGGTCGAACAGTGAGACTCGGTTCTTCGTATGTAGTAACAGTGTTCTAGGCTCTAAGTTAAGAAAAGTTAAGCAGAAGAGTAAGATGCTGTTGATGTCTATGTTATCATCAGTGTGCTTCGGCAAGATGTACATATGACTGTAAATATTTCGCTGCAATATACCTTCAAGTTTTTTATTACCTCCAACCTGCCTCTGCTTCATCGACGTCGATCATCTCCTTGACGGGACTTCAATCCACATCAAGGAGAAAACGAACAAAGAAAAACATAACTGTGATGTCATAATGATGTTACAAATTTAGGAGATCTGTGACATCATAATGACGTCATATGGTGACGCCATCACGTGACGATTATGTTTTGCGTCACTCGTCTTGACGCCGCCGATGGTCAGTCTTCCCGTTTGAAGAGGCATCTAAGGCTTTCGCCTTCATAAGCTACGCAACGTTTGCTGGTGGACTAGCGAGAGTCAAATGCTGCGGCTGTGTGCTGCATTTATGTTGGCAATAACTTTTCAGTCGAGCATGCGTTCACCTGACGCAAACACAATGTGCTAAAAAGCCCAAATTTATTTGTGCCACTCTCAAACTTACGTTGGGCCTCTCCAACCCCATGTATATTCTTGGAACCTAATTTAATTACGTGGGAAAGATGTCACCCTGTTGGCGTTAGACACGACACTGCTGCCAAAATTGCTTGGGATACTCGCCAAGTAACTACTATCCTGTTTTGCGGCTGCTGGTTGCTGCAATAACTTCTATTTTATTCACCGCTATTTCAAGTTCGTGTGGGTCCTCGTTCACAGCCGACGATTGCAGAACTAGTCCGGCCAACGTTACTGTATTTTCTTTCTTTTCCTTGGCGTTGCATAATACTACATGCTCGGTCTCGTAGACTGCTTCTCCTTCCACCAGCAATCTCGAAGGGGTGAAGCTTTGGTCTATGAATTTGTTGATGACAGAGCGTGGCAAGTTCACTGGAATGCAAAGGGATCGATAATTAAGGAGCAATTAAAAAAACATGGCTGATCCCTCTGTCATAGGAATCGGTATAACACGAAAGTGAAACGTGTCTTCACTGACGTAGTTGAGCGCTTGTTGTGCACTCTTTCGCCTCAAGGGCGAAGGAATGAATGCTACAGCAGTAAATTCTATTGTCACGCGAAGAACGGCAAGCAGCTCGTAACTTGCAACGCGCTGCTCAAGCAGAAAGGACGCACGGAACGAACATACATAAGATGAGAGCGAACTGTCACATTTGTAACCTAATTTTGCGTGAGCACCGCACTCTTTTCGCAAAAGCGACCGCTGCTCTGGGCCAAGTGACCTTCGTTCTCTCAACGCAGGACGTACAAACCACCGCGATCACGAGATAAGCGCACGCACGAGCGACCACGCCCTATAGAGGCGGGCGCTCGTCACAACGGCGGCGCTCTTCGAGCCCTTCGCGCCATCTCGCTACTGATAACGAAAACACGCTGTAACACTGATCTCCGAGTATTGCCACCGGCAAATGGTGTATATAAACAGCTCGCCGTTAGCATTGCGAAGAGCGAGCCGTCCGTGGCCGAATCGTTTCGCGCTACGCGCTGCGGAGCGAGGAGTCGTAAGTTCTATTCCCGGTGAGGGAACTTTTTCTTCTGGATTTTCCTTTACACACTGTTAGTCTATATTTTACAACGTCATATCCACGTTTTACAACGTCAGCGGAGCCGTGGTGGACCCCGGCATAAAACACTTTCGTGTTAAAACAAGGCGTCGCATTTGCTCACGTTATGTGTGAGCACCAAACGAAACGAATGCACTGAATAAGGAAACGGAAGCAGCGCCATTTGCCCGCTGAGAAGACCGATCGATACGCAGTGCGAGAAAACTTGTCAAGTGACATTGAAACGTACACGAATTTAGACGAAAAAAAAAAAAAAAACACTGAATCATCCGGACGGCACATCACAAAGTTGCCATGCGCACCGAATCCATAGTTGTAACGAAATTGTTTTTGAACTGCTCTGATAGCGTCCGTGCAACATCAGTTGTTTGTGTGCTCACAAATTCTCATATTTTGCGGCCTAAAGTTCACAGCGCGGTGCCAAAACGCGCTCGTAGCAAAAGCGAAACCATCAGTACGAACATACATGCAGACGCTCATACATGCAGAGGCACCGTCAGTCGCGAACACGTGCGATCGCTGGCTTGAGTATTCTTTCTGTTATGATCCGTTTGGTTATACAGGCAGTCAACTCTAACGAGATATTTCACATAGTTTGCACAGAGCGAGTGACTACCTCTCACGCAAGACGCTGGTTCAGGGGTCTCCAAAGCGGTGACCGCGTGAAGCGGGTGCTCGGTTTTCTTCAAAGAGACAGCGACTGTAGACAATCTTGTGCTTTCAGTTCGTCGAAAATGAATAGTTTGACAGTCACGAACACAGTTCCTTTTGAAAGTACTTACAGAAATGCCCTGGACGGCTTCCGCGGAGGTGTTTTTGTAGAGCGCCGACAGCGAAACCTATGGGGAGCGCGCCTGCGGTATCCTACCTAGCACGCAATCGAGGCGCGTCCGATAGAGGGCGACTCCGTAACTCCTCGCAGCCAATACTGAAGGTAGATTGCCATCGCTCGTGTTGAGAGTGCGCGGAGTCGTCGGTATAAAGAGCGACTCGAGATAAAGACGTCGTGACAGTAATTTTCGTTAGCATGGGCACGCGCCTTCCCACGTCGATTGCGTGTCCCCCGAAACGTGCTCAGCCAAAGCACTGGATTTACCAATTCATTTTTTCACGTCATAAACGTCCTTTTGTGTGTATTAAATGTTGACTTCGGTAGGCGCAGTGCCTCGAGTTTTCTACATTCAGCAACAGACGGAAGGATGCTGTGATTTCTTTTAAGACACTTAAGAGCACTCTTAACGCCATTTCATTGTCTTTCTTGTACTTAAACCCTCCATTCATTTCGGTAGCGCAAAAAAATTAAACACACAGACAAAAGAGCGGACACGTAGACAGGACGGGCGCTAGACATCAACTGACTTTACTGCAAGGAAACACGCAAGAACCCGTTGCACAGGCGCGCACGCGCTACATCACTCTACGAGGGCTTTTTTATGTGTATTTAATTTTCTTTGCGCTACTGAAATGAATGCCACTGATCACAACGAACTAGCTCGCATTACCGCCTTAAGCCCTCACGCGTCCACTTAAAACTACCGCAGCAGAAACTGAAGCATGGCGAAAAGTTGAATTAGCCGACATGTTGCGCATAGACGCCAGGAAATATCACGTATCGCTGACAAGGACATGACAAACTGCCCAGACTGCAATGGACAGGAGCAAGTTACTGCGCACGCAGAGCTCGTCTGAGCAAAGCCGATCTGGGGCACTTTGTTTATGCCGCCTACAGTATTTCACACCGTGATTGCAGCCTTCATCGAGCGTGTTGAAGGTACCAAGACGGCGATAGCAAAAAGGGTTAAACTTCTTTCCTTCATCTCTTCTCACATAAACGTGTATGATAACAAATGATCTGAGTCGGATGTTTGATAATACACGCCCAAACACCCATCTTGCAAAGTCGAACTGCCAATAACAATGCATTACATAAAAGCATGACAAGATTTATTTTTCTGACACTTCCCATCTCATACAGAAGCGTAAGCATGAGCATGAATTCAGGTAAACACGCAACATAAGCACATATACACAAGGAAATAACGTACTGAAGAGAGAATATTGCTTACCTGCAGATCATATTTACTACTGTCTTCGGTCAACTTAACAACGGATGCAACCCGCTCGACAATTGCCAGTCTCAGGCAAGGGAAGAATAACCAATACAGCTCGTTGCAACGGCCGCGCAGCCCACTGAACGTGCCCCTTGCAATGCTTCATGGCTGATGTGCGGCGGATCGCGCACGTTAATGACTGTCCTTGCTTACTGTATCACCAGTTACACGCCACTCAAGTTCACAACACGATTCGACCACACACGTCACTAAAGCACGTAGCGTAAAACATGGTTAAGCCGATGAAACAAAGAGCAGCACTGCACAAACGCGACTTCAACAACGGCACCAACCGCCTCATATTCGAATGCTCTTCCCGGCATACACCTCAAGCTGTGCAAAGCCTAGCAGAGATGACACCGTCCCTGGTTCAATGAAATTGAAGCGGCGCCTCGAGGACGCCACATTTGTGACTCACCGCGAGCTCACGCATCTCTCTATGCGGCCTCACGGGAGCGGCCGTCCCACGCTGTTTTGTGAACTCAGCGGCATCTTTTTCTCCCGTGTTGTCGAATTGATGACGGTTAAGCGTGTTTGGTGCTATGTTGTCCCGTGACGTTTGCTGTACTTTACGGTCGTTTAACTTTACGCAAAAAAAACAACTAGACAACACAACAGGGAAATTCGAATAAATTGTATTACAAGTCCTGGAAAATATTTTTCTCGCGCCAAATCGCATCGTTAGTTAAATTTGATCGGTTGTCGTATGCTCACAGTACTTTATCGTGTCGCCATATGCGAAGCTTCCTGGAGGCAAATCAATTACTTCTGCGGCTTAAAAGCAAAATAGATACACGAGCAACTTCAGTTGTTTAGCACAAACAATTAACCAGCATACGATGGTTTTCGTACTTGTGCTTCTGCCGATGTCTGTGCACAATATGTCACTTCTTAAATTACGGGTTTTGGAAGCGGGCTCACCTCATTGAACGCCCGATTTAATTCAAACCCCATGTAGACGTCCAGGGCGTTGGTTGCGCGATGATATTGCGTGTTCACAAGTAAAGAAAGACAAAGGCACGTCTACAATAAGAACTCGTATATTTAAGCAAAAGCGCTGCGAGGCGAACGAGGCAGCAGCGACGGGGCGACTGGCGTAGCTTCGGCCCGGCGGCTGTGTTTACAACACCCGGCCGACCCGGCCGCCGTAACTCGAGTTCCCAGGCCACTCTCCGTGACCGCACAGGAAACACAACACGATGCGAACGTGGACTCCGAGCGCCGAGCACGCTCGCTCGGCGCGGTTGCTATACCCACTATCACTTGCCTCAGTATGCCGCAATGTAAAATCGCTGCTTCTATGATTTGCTTTTCTGCTGTCAAGACCCGTTCTGTGTGTACATCATCCGCTGTTCAATTGATAAAGCCAGCCTTGCACAAGATAGATCGCCATGTGACACATCGATCAATAAACTTCACTCCATAGTGTAGGTTCCCTGACGGATGAGTCATTGCGCTTTTATAAGTTACAATCTAATAGTTACAATGCTCATCGCGGTGCTTGAGCTTTTAAATTGGCACGCTACTCTCGATGTAACG
Organism: Rhipicephalus sanguineus; assembly: GCF_013339695.2. NCBI lineage: Eukaryota > Metazoa > Arthropoda > Arachnida > Ixodida > Ixodidae > Rhipicephalus > Rhipicephalus sanguineus. Next base: position 34,715,137 of record NC_051181.1, on the reverse strand, counting down.
CTTATGAGAGAGGGAAATGAAGAAAACACAAAGATAAAATTGTTGTAGCAGTCATGTAACTTTTAAATTATAAGTTACATGTCTCTTTATGTTACTGTAAACGTTACCGTGATTAGAGTGTACTAAACCACTCTTCCAGTATGGATCAGATCATTCGAGAATCGTAAAAAATGGCATAGAGCTTTCGTGTATACATTCTGCCCTCTCAAAATCATGCCCTCATTGTGTAAGTGCTAGCTTTGCACTACAGATCAGTAGGCTAATAGCTGCAGCGTTCCCTGATAACCTGTTGGGCTGTACCTGCGAGAAGCTTGTCAGATGGGTAAAATCGGGGTGCACTTCAGTGCCTCACAGCAACATGGCGGAAAAGGGGAAGATCGCTGTGGTGCCTTACATGCACAAGACCGCGCAGCGGTTAAAAAAGGTTGCGAAGCGTTTCGGCGTTGACGTTGTTCTCAGGGCGCCTAACAAGCTGTCGCGTGTTTTTCCCGCTGTGAAAATGACGGCCGATAGGAGACGCTCTGAATATGAATGTTTCCGTGTAAAACTTGTGAATACCTATGTGCCCTGCCGCGTCGGCGTAGTATATAACATACCTGCAGCTTGCAAACGATGATACATCGGACAAACCGGGTGGTGTGTCAACATACGCCAGCGTGAACATGAAAGGTCTTTGAAGACTGACAATCTTTCGCACTTATCTGCGCATTGTCACGCCTGTGGGTGCCATCCCTTGTTTAAACAAACATCTATTTTGTTTTTGAGCCGAGTTCAGAGGACACGTGAAATTGTTGAGGCCGCCTATATTTCTAAATTGGCTGTTTCTTGTATAAGCTGCCCGTCAGTAGCGCTATCATGCCGAGAGGTAGATTACCTCGATATAACTTAAGCTGGTGACAAAAAACGTGCCAGGCGTTTTATATGCATTTTCATTCTGCGATGGTCTGTTTCTTTATCTTGTTTTTTGTAATGTGCGTATATATGTTTCTTCGCGTTTGATTAATGCTGAATTGCTAGAAGCGCGTCGTCCTGTCTCCTTTCTACCTGTCTATTGTGGTTTTTTCGCGTTTTTAAAGAAGAACTTCAACCAACTCAACTCGCCCAACTGTCCCGGCTTAGAATCTTTTTATGGCTTGAGCGCGGAAACGCGTACAGTTGATATTATTCTAGATCTAACGCGGCCGCCAGCGATAAGGCTGAAATGTTCGATGCTGCATGTATAAGTGCCGACGCGCCTAACGCAGGACAGTTTTATCGACGGCCAACGCGCTGTTCGGCGCTATCAGTGTACAGTGTGTATTGCTGTTATTTGACTTTCCTTTTCCCGGCCACAAGCTCGGCCAAATAAGAGTTTCACCTCGGACATGCCGGCTGCTGCCTTCGTCGACTTCACGACCCCGTGATAATATTTTGGTCTCATTTTAGATTGGTGAGCAACTGCAGTGAGCAGACAAGTACGCTTGTCCACCTTATGTGTGAGACGTATTGTGTTCCTTCAATTAAGTACTTCCACAGCGCTCCATCTGTCTTATGTAAACCCTTCCACAGCAAAGGGTATTCAGTAAATGTCATTTTAGACGTATTCGGTGAATCTAATGGCGTGGTAAGTGGTCTGATTGCTCAGCCATTCATTTCCCGAATTGAATGCTTGCACACTTCAACAAAAGTCTGACAGCCTCTATGAAACCGAAAACAAGAGTGGTACGCCATGGCTTTTGCAAACGTTTTTCGGAATTTGGAAATTCTTGCTTATCTATGGGTGCACGTTTGTCGCCTATGCTCCTCATTTTCATATGCTTGTGACACAACATTCTTGTTTTAATTTCCTCAACTTCGTTTTAGCTATGATCTTTGGAAACGTGGCAAGGAAAGCAGCTGCCTTAAGACGCATACACTGATTATTATTATTTTGCCCCCTTGAATGGTGGCAGCTCCTCTTGTGTACGCATCCTTCATGGCTGGATTTGTGGCTGGTTAGAAGTATGTAAAAACAGCCCCGGCTTCAGACTTCCCTCTAGAGTGGGTTGCGCATCATCCCAGCAAATAGCTCTTGTTTAGTGCTCGCATTGTGCGGCGCTATCTCTTCTCCTCAGACGTGTCACTATCGGCATGGGATAAGAGTACGATAAGCTCTACCATGAAGAAGGCTACATTTTTGCATTTGGGAGCTGCGTCCATGCCCTTCGCAAAGCCGCGACCTTGCTATAAAAGTCGGTGAAGTCGAATAGTGCCAGGAAGCTGGAGCAGCAAGCAATTCTACCACGTTATTATAATGAACTCCTTGTTCTCGAAGGAAGTCCTGGAAGATGTTCCAAAAAATTTGCATTTCACAGGCCATCGTCAAGGTCAGGGCTGTTCTAAGTAGCAATACTATAGAGTGTTTCCAGCGATCTTTCGCAATCCTCAAAGGTCGTTGCAGAACTAGAAAGCGGCTTGCTGGGACGTTACATCACTACTGCTGTTGGCTACATAACGGGCGTCTTGGTGGGTGCTGCTTATGTCGAGGTTGGTATTGCCTTACTGAGTAGGGGTCTGTACTCCGGCTGCAATACCTGGTGCCTACACCTAGTAGACGCACCGGGATGATATTAGCGTAGCCACAGCTTGACGGGAGCGTCCCGCAAATGAACGAACAGCACCTCCACCGGATGTCACGCGGTAGAGACAGCGGGGAAGGCGACTAAGCAGGTAGGAACGAAACACTTTCTTGGCCTAACCTATGCACAGCAAACCGATTACGTTAACAATGCACGGGTAATATCGAGCACAATCGTTGGTCGTCATTATCTTAGGATTGGTTCAACTCCTCCCTATCATACATGCAGGAACGACGACTCCAGCGTTATCCTTGTGGCAATATTAGTTGCATAATAAGCTCGACCAAACCTGTCGGGCGCGGTCTCATCAGAAAAGTCTTAAAGGATTGTTAAGGTTCCCATATATTTCGGTGCAACCTGCGTCTAAATGCGGCAACATATACAACAGGATTGTAAAAGAAACATACAAAAAGAAGCGCGTGCGGGCAATGGTATTGTATGTGCACACAACAGCATATCCAAAGTAATAATACCCTAACAAAAATTTAATTATAACAAAAAAGAGAGGATCGCCTTATTTTGAGATCTGGCGGGTCCATGCCGCCAATTTGCCACAGTGACTATGTACTTCATTCTGCCGAGCACAAGGCCGGAAGTGCTCGGTAGGTACAGGGTGGCAGGAATTCCCTAGCTGCCACAGCAGCGGCGGATCTGCGATTATTTCACGAAGGTTACGGTGGGCCCGGGGTTTTTACAGAACCTTATACGAACACATTTCTAGATGAGTGCCCAAGAACAACCGAGCGCCAGGACGGTGTACTCCTCTTCCCTTTAAGAAAAACCGGCGCGTTTCCGGTCGGCGCTGGGAATCCTAGCTGCGGTAGCCACATAGTAGGGCGTTCACTTCCAATAGGGTAGGTACCGTCTTCGATTCTTTTTTTTTCCGACCAGAAACCCACCGGTGTTTCCTAAGGGTAGAGGTATGCACCGAACTGCTGCTCGGTTGTTCTTGGGTACTCATCTCGAAAGGTGCTGCGGTGGCTACATGGTAGAGCGTCCGCTTCCAATGCGGTAGGCACTGGGTTCGATTCTCTCTGCCGACCGGAAACACACTGATTTCTTTAATGGATTGAGGTGTACACCGCCCTGGCACTCGGATGTTCTTGGGCACTCACATCGAAAGGTGGCCCTATGAGGGCCTGTAAAGGGCCCTAGGTGCAGCTTAACCCACCACAGCCTTGGTGAAATAGTCTAGCGTCCGCCGCTGCTGTGGGAGGCAGATAATTGCTGCCGCCGGGTACCTACCGGTGAAATAGGTAAAAGCGCACTTCCGGCCTGATGCTAGGCAGAACCAAGTACATAGTCGCTTGAGAGGGAGCCTACCTTTGGAAAATGGCGGCATGGGACCGCCAGATCTAAAAATAAGGTCATCCCCCTTTCTGTTCTTTTCTTATGGTGTGCGTCCGTTTCTACATATAGACATGCGAACAATTTTGAGTGTAGGTGCGCAACCCTTTTAGAGACGTCGTTGACAAGAAGCCCTCATTCGTTCTGCTTTTTTGCAACTAGCTGGCGGCCTTCCGTAGAGATATACCAAGGGGGGATGTTAACCAAAAGGACACGTTATTGTAATCACTCTGAATTTCCGCCGCTGCAATATAAGCCAAAACGCCAAACCAAGATATGTGAATAATGAGCTCTATATTATCCAGTTAAGTGATGAACCATTATAAACAAGAAATATAGCCTCTAATAGTAACCAAGCCGTGGCCAAGCAAAGCGATTTTGACTATGGTCTTGGGAGGTGTTGCGTTTCCTGCATCCGCACCACCGGTGGGTGTTGTGTCCCCAGTTGGCTCTTAGCAAAGCAGCCTCGGAACGGGATCTACGTATACAAGTGCATAATGGCAGAACTATAAGCACGATGAATGAGCACTGATCCTGCTCTCTTACAAGTGTGTAATTGAAGGAGGTTTTAAAGGCAATTCATCTCGGACTGTTACTGGGATTATGCATCAACCAGTCCACATTCTAGATTATTCGTCTAGCAGTGGTGTTTTTCTAAACCATACGTGACTTATGTAGGGGTCGATATCATGTTCCTCATTCGTACAGCGGCCCTGTAGGGCCTAGTGCCAAAGCGATTGGATATATGTCCGACTCTTAAGACCCGTCTGCAACACAAACTCATTCCAAAATGCCTTCACATGCACGTTTATCTTTGAAAATTTCATTTATGAGGTATTACAGTAACTAGAGCAATATTTTGTCACTTCGTTGCGCCAATGTGATCAAACACTTGAATATATGAACCGGCCTTGCTTTTTACAACCTCTGAAAAGTGTGACCGCACGAAAGGCATGAGTACAGGTAAGAGCAAACCTTTTGTCGGATGAAATGTAAAAAGTCAAGCGGTCATCCAACTAAGCAGAATCACAGCTTAGATCGCTGCACTGTCACTACTTCCTAAACACTCTACGAGGACTGTGAGATAGTATGTTTATCAGTAAATGGCCGCGTGGATTATGTATAACGTCGGATTTTACCAAGTAGATAGAAGCACTGGATTGATACACGAAAACTGAAGACCCACTTTATTTCTCGAAGCATTTGTCCATTGAGCCATTGATGAAAAATTTCCGATCTCTTAAATGAAATCACGGAGTATTCTCACATATTGAAAAAAAATGCAGTTTTTTATTACTCCTATAAAAACGGTGCACAAAAGCAGCGGAGATTTTTGACCTAGCAGGATCAAATCTAATCATATAGTCCCTTAAGGGCCTATTGACCACAAAATTATATTGCCAAATTGCCTATTTTCGGCGTGGAATCTCTCAGTATAACACGTGCAACACAAAAAAAAAATATTTGCGATAGCATTCTGCGGCAGCACAATATGTTTTACTTGTCACTTCTTGCTTCCTTATGTAGTACCCCAAACATGGGGCAATTTACGTGTACTCTGAGAAACATTTCTGCAACTCCAGAAAGTAAGACTGATTTGAATTGTGGTTCACAAAATGCGCTATTTTTTATTTTTCACTTGAAACTCGATGAGGCTACCATCCGTGTGGTAACGCTCAAGCGAGGCACTGCACAAAGAGTCTTCTCGCACAACCTGCGCCAGATACTCTATACCTAGCAGATGTTTTGCTATTTCTGTCTCTGTTCATGCTACAGAATACGCAGGAGCCGGCCGGTCTTCGCTTCACTGTTGGTGAAATATGTGATGGCAAGCGACGTTCAGCAAACTGTCTCATGTTCCCTTTTTTGGTACAGCTGTTGTGGGAGTACTTGGTCATTATCTGAATAATATTTCGCCGGTAATCCGGATGACGGAACAACGTCACAGCTCCGAAAAACGATGGCAAAGGAAAACGCAAACAGTGCGAACGCTGACACCAGTGTCAATTCATTACAAAAAAGAGCGAGAAGGAACACCATTTCAGATGGCGCCTTCGGAAGCTTTTCCAATGACGAAAAGGAGAGATATGTGCCAGCTTATCTTTGCTGAGTATGCTGAATATTAATTGCAATCTATTGCTAAAATCTGGTGTCATATCGCAGTCACCTTGTTTCGTGAGGCATCTGCGCAAGTCTGGGCACATTTGCATCATGGAACACGGTATTCCTTTTCGGCTTTTTTATGTAAAAAATTTGAAGTCAGCGCTCGTTTTGCCTGCTCTTTTTCCTTTATCCTCGTTTTTTGATGCTGTGAAGTTATTCCAGCGCGTCTTATCAACTCACCTAGGTTTCCGTGTATGTAATCCAGATGAGAAGCTGTGCCTTATCTCACCTAGATTCATGTTGAAAAAGAATTTCCAGTTGGTTATCTCGGCTATACTAAGATATATGTAGCGTAAGCGTGGCTCTGCTGCACTGGCAAACGCCCCGCTATATGTATACGCCCACTGATACCTCTGCGCATGTGCACAAAATGAGAGGCGCTGTCAAGCGGCTCCGGCGCACCGTCAAACTTGACTACTGCGAAACGGAGGCGGACAGCTGGGCACGCGCCAGCGCCAGTGCGTCTGCCGCGGCTATGACGTCACTCCTCTGGAATGTGCAGACCAGAGCGCCGCGCGGCGGTGGCTGCTCCGGCGCGCCAGCTGTACGCCGTATGACGTCACTGCTCCTCGCGCCTGCGCAGCACGGCGCTCCAGCAGACACGCGAAACTGCTTAACCTCGGCCAGTGTAGCTCACGTACAAAGTTCTTTAAAGACGATAGTCTTTCTTGGGAACTTAAACGCAGAAATTTTTGTCTGTCTGTCTTTCTGTTTGTCTGTCTGTCACCCGATTAAGCCACCCGGCCAAAGTTGAACCACTTGCTTACCGCCGACCCATCTTGAACTGGTACGGCTGTTCATACTTGTGAACGTTGTCGATCAAAAAGTAAATATTACGCATATCTGAGGCGCAACATCACTAGGCAAGTATTAGGTGGTTTGTTCCTTTAATAGAAAATACATAGATACATAAATCTAAAGACCCTAGTTTCTTTTTGTATGAAACCTTTTGCTTCCGCGGCACTGATATTCCGTATTCTTTTCTGAGTACCTGATCTGCTCTGTGAACGCCTCGCAGTACATGGTACTCTTTAGGCAATGTGTGCCGTGGATAAAACTGTGAACAGTATGTTATCCGTACACAGTACAGCTCTACGAAAAGCATCCACCTCGCATTTCCTGGGTTTTTTTCTGGCGGATACTAGTCGAAGGTCTTCCATTTTAGCTCGTGTTGAGCATAGACGCTGATACATCTCTGTAGAAGAAAGTCTACCGGTTCTGGTGATGTTTAAAAGTTGTCGGTTGGGATGTAGTGGCCTTTGTTTAGGAAGAGTTCCACAAACTTTATTCAAACTTTCATTGACATTCCGAAGGTTGCTATTCGTACTGACGAGATGTCAAGGTTGGTGTTTTTCGCTGTATATATTACTGGGTTGCAGATGTAGCCGCCTTAAGACTCATACAGCAAGAATGACGTGACGTCAAACCTTCCTCTCTTTAGGCGCGTGTACTGCTTCCAATTGAGCCGTGTTTTGAATAGCAGCAAGCCACTTACCTCACCCTCAGGCACTTGCATCCTGCGTAGTTTGCTCAGAAACTCCTTATAGACCAGCCAAATTTTCTAGGTGAGTTCGAGAGTGTCGTTCAAAATTTTCTGTGATGCCGTTGTGAAGAAACTGCAACATTCTAATGATTAATGGAAATCAACTTCTGTACAATACCTCGGCAAATGAAGGAGTCCGACTGAGCCGGTTTCTGGACTAGTAAATTCTTTCATACCGTTTCTGTAAAAGGCAACGCAGCTAAAGTAATTTAACAAAAGCATGAAGTTCTTGCGTAAGTAGAGACATTCTTCGGAAATGAGAATGCCGGCCCAGCTTGCTCGAGTGCAAACAGCAGTGAAGTGTGCTGGTTTCTCTCTACTACTATAACACCAAGCATTCTAATACCGAGGTAGGCCTCCCAAAGCTCAAGCCCTTGAGTGGAAGTGTTCTGGGATCGTTAATTCCCGAGAATCCCTGAAAGTACAACAAATTGTGGAGCTCTGGCGCGGACGTTGTCGCGGTCATACATTCGCGGGACCTCGACATCTTATCATCGCTGCTTTCTTCCGCTTCAAAGTTTGTCCATAAAAACGTCATCAATAACGTCCTCCCTTGAAGAATCAAACAAGACACCGACATCCTCATCACTCGCGCTTTCATTATCTTAAGAAGAAGGATTTCCTTCCGAAAATGCCGCTCGGACGTGGACATATTTTTTTTTTTGTAACGCGCGGGAAACAGAAGGTACCCATTCCGCCATGTAATTTGGAAACCTTCATTGAATAAACGAGCCAATGACGGAACCCGCGCTGCCATCTAGGTATTAATTAAAAAAGAAATTTTTGAAAAGCCGGCTTCGTGAAAAGCCTCTTGGTGCATTGCGGAAGACCAATAACGATCGCCGCCCGTTTAAGCTAAAAAAAAAAACGTGATTGATCTCTCCGTCATGGGAATCAGATTAAGGTAGGTCACCAGCTTCGAAAAAAACCTTTTCAGTTGCAGTCGAAAAGTTATAATTTTTGCTTGTAGGGCTGACGTAAATTTAAACTTTAGAATGATGAGGCTGCTAAAATTGTAAAAAAAAAAAACAAAATATACAAAAAACAAGATGTGCCAAAATATGATGTGGCGCCAACAGTCATAACTACAAAATGGTTGGTCCGACTGAAGCGCAACTTGGCAGGTACGTACTGAGGACACTGTCCTGTGCATCTAACCTCCAGATCAACCCATCTCTAAGCTAGGGCGCGTTATTATTTTTTTATTTATTAATTATACAATACTGCCAGACCCTATTTGGGTCCAAGCAGGAGGGAAAATACGTGAATATATATATATATATATATATATATATATATATATATATATATATATATATATATATATATATATATATATATATATATATATATATATATATGCATCAATAGCAATCAGAAAAGAAAAAGAAACGAAAGAAGGAAGTCACAACTAAATAAGATGTACACTGAAGACTTACAAAAAGATTATCAATAAAAACAACGTCAGAAGGAAATAACAGTAGTAAGAACACATTGCACGCACATAAAGATTTGCGTATACCCCCGCAAGACACTTGAAATACAAAAAAGGGACACTAAGAATAAGAAATGAAGGATTGGTGAACACGCCAGTGGCGAAACATCAAGTAGATATGCGTTCAATGGTATCTGCACTTATTAGTTGTGATAAATGCAGGTTATTCCAATCGGTTATAGTGCGCGGAAAGAAAGAAAATTTGAATAGGTTAGTTCTGGTCTTATATGGTGTTAAAGAGAATTCGTGACGATGCCGTGTTCGTCGCGCTGCAAGCGGTGTCACATAAGCCTGAGGGTTGAGAGAGAAAGAGTTGTTCTTAGGTTGGAAAAGAAGTTTTAACCTGTGTATTTTCCTTCGAAGTTGAAGTGTCTGGATATTATGATCTTTCATTAGGCTAGTGTGAGAGTCAGTTATTCTATATTTAGAAAACATGAACCTAACTGCTTGGCGTTGAATCATTTCTAGAGCATTATTCTTAGTTTTTGTGTAGGGATCCAATACGATACATGCATATTCTAGTTTCGGTCGGATGAGTGAAGTGTAGGCTAGCATTCTAGTATAATGAGGAGTGTGCTTTAGTTTGTGCCTGAGGATGCAAAGTTCTTTGAAGGAGGAGTTACATACGCTAGAAATGTGGTTATTCCAACATAGGTCACTGGTTATCGTGATTCCAAGATATTTATATTGCTTTACTTTGGTGAGTGGTGTAGATCCTAGGTTATAAGCAAACGACATCATATTATTTTTTTTCGTTATAGACATGTAGAATGTTTTTTTTTCCTTGTTCAATTGCATACCCCATCGCCCGCACCACAAGATGTTTTGGAGGTTGGAATTAAGCATTAATTGATCATTAGGAGAGGAAACTTCGTTAAACAATACGCAATCGTCTGCGAATAGCCTAATTTGAATAGGGGGAGAAATTTCGTTAACGATGTCGTTTAGATATATTAGAAATAGTAAAGGTCCCAAAACGCTACCCTGGGGTACTCCAGACTGAAAGTTCATTAGAAAAGTAATTACCAATTGGCACAAACTGTTTGCGATTACACAGATAAGCTGCTACCCAGTTAACTATGTACGCAGGAAGGTTAACTACCTGCAGTTTTTCAATGAGTTTACTTGAGGAACAAGGTCAAACGCTTTCCTAAAGTCCAGAAATATCACGTCTATTTCGCTTGACTTGTCAAGTGTACTAGCAAAGTAGTGAATAATTGTCGTTAATTTTGTTTCAGTCGATAACCCCTTGCGAAAACCATGCTGGCGAGGTGAAAGTACATTGCTATCACTTAGAAACATTGTTATTGCATTTGAAATAATATGTTCAACTAATTTACAGCATGTGGATGTTAATGAAATGAGTCGATAATTAGTTACTTGTGCTGCGTCGCCCTTTTTCGGAATGGGAACGACACACGCAGTTAGCCTGCCTGCAGGAAGAATAGCTGACGACAACGAGGAACGAGAAATGACTACTAGAAAGGGGGCTAATGCTTCAGCATATCTGCACAGAAAGGCATTCGGTATATTGTCTGGTCCTGGAGATGATTTAGTTTTAAGGTTCAGTAACACTGATACCACACCTGGTTGTGAAACCATATCAGTCTTCGAGTCACATGGCAAGCGATGAGGGTTTACAATAATATCAGAACTAGCAAATACACTTTGAAAATATTGATTGAAGCGCTCTGCGATGCACTGCTTGTCAACGACGACGATGCCCTCGTGGACGATTTGGTCAACTGAGTTTGTTTTCGTGCTTAGAAAGGACCAAAATTTTTGGGTGCCGTGCGAATAAACTTTGGCAACGTGTGCTCGAAATACCAGCGCTTAGCTAGCCGTACTTCAAAGTTTAATTTATCTTGCATTTGGTGAATAATCACACGTGAAGCACGCCGTCGCCTTAGGCGCTTTGCTTTTCTTTTGAGGTGTAAAACTTCTCTCGTCATCCGAGGAGTAGTCTTCGGTGCTTTTTTAGTTTTGGTGGAAATAAAGTTCCCAAGACAGCAAGCAATAATTTGTTTCAACCTATCCCAAAGTACATTATTATGGTTGCTATGAAAATCATCAAGGCATAGTTCCCGATAATCCAAGACACTTTCATCTCCGGCCCGAGAGAAATCTTTAACAGTGCTCGTTTTGCATTTGCTGGTGTTAGGTACCTTCAAAGAAAAAGCACAGTACACTAGCTTGTGATCAGAAATTCCGGGATCAACCTATACAGAAAAGTTTTCCAGTGAACGACTAATAAACACTAGGTCTAGTATGGATGCTGACATACCACGGGCGCGCGTTGGCTCTTTAACTACCTGATCCAGATTGTGAGATAGGATGATGTCACGCTAATATTGTAAATGTGAATTATTCGCGGTGCAAAAAAAAATCCTTTCTCCCAATCGACAGCTGGCAGATTAAAATCACCTATAAGTACCTTATCGTTTGCGAAAGACGACATATGTGTAAGATCGCGAAAGAATTCGGGGGGAGAGTCAGGTGCTCCATAAACGGCAAAAAGTAAGAATGATTTATCCCAGCAAGAAAACTTTATTGAAACGGTTTCTATGTTATCAGCTTCTGGTAATGGAGTAGCGTTTATAGCGTTTTTTAACAAAACAGCCACCCCGCCTCCCCTAGTACTTCTGTCACGGTGAAACGCCCTATACGACGGAGGAAACACAACTGCATCTTCAATATTATCGCGCAACCAAGTTTCCGTTATGACAACTACATGTGGATTGTAGCTTAAAATAGTAGCCTCGAGGCATTCCGATTTATTAATTACACTACGGGCGTTAATGTTTAAAACTCGAAGTTCTTTAGAATCAGAGGAAGCCTTCACGGAGGAAAGTCAAGTTTTTATGGAACTATTTTGACGACCGTCGATTTTTGCCCTCAAGTCCTTGCTTTCATCCCATGTGAAAAGTTCATTAATACGCAGCTTATCGTTACGTAGGCTGTCTTTCTTGCCTTGCTCTCTATCAGCTTTAGCGCTATCCCACAGCAGTTTGCGTTTCCTTAGTGCATTGCGCGAATAATCGTTCTGAACTGATATTCGAGTACCTTTTATGAGCATTTTTTAAGATAAGCTGTTTTCCGGTGACATCCTGGAAATAAACGATGACTGGCCTTCTACTAACCGCGTTACCGTGGCGATGAAATTACCGAGAGATTTGCAATGAACAGCAAGCTTCCTGGAGAAAACTTCCTCAAGAACCTTATTTTTAAGAATAGTTTCAGTTTCGTCCACATCCTGAGGAATCCCAAAGAATACTAAATTAGAGCGCCTGCTCCTATCCTGCAGATCAGTCAGCTTCGCCTCGAGAAATTTTACAGTACGTTCAAGGTCATCCACGCGCGAGGCTCGTCTTTCCAATTCGACGAATCTGGTTCCCCAGTCAGCGATAACTTTTTCCACGTTATTCTGTTGTTCTCTGAGCGCAGTTACATCCGCTGTCGACTTTTCCTGGTCAGACAGCAGCTCCTTCAACATCGACTCTACAGAGGCACCACCACTGTTAGTGGGGCCGGAATTTGACTCGACGTCACCACACAACAGCAACAACATACACAGTATACATCATAAGCAATATAACCACAGCGTTTGGGGCACGGCAAGACCAAAAGACCGCGGCAATCACTCTTAACCCTTTACTGCCGGTTGTCGCGAATTCGCGACATACCGAAAGACGCCGAATAAGTAACACACGAAACGCGTTTATGCCTTCACCGGCGGCTGTCACGTATTTGTGGCGAACGTAGCTTTCAGCACGAGACATCTAGCGCCATTGCATGTAAGGTATTGCAAGCTGGAACCCAGTGTTGTGTATCAGTTGCCGGAGAGCGCGAAGCACGTGCAACAGCTCTCACTTCTTCGTTGTTTTCTGCCCGAGGGACGTAGGTTCCATCTCCTATAAAATTTTTTCAATGTGCACGCATATAAGAGGTTGCACACGACATGTCACGTTGTTTTGAAGTACGTTATTTCCTGCGCCAACCTCGCTTCTGTGGTATGTCGCAAATTCGCGACATCCGGCATTTGAGTCAGTCAATGATGACTGCCGGTATGACAAGTTCATGATGGACTTCCGCTCATTTTATGGGAAAAAAGGCTTGGCACGCGCTCGCCACCTGAAGATAAAAGTGACGACAGCTGTCTCAATGACAGCGAAGACGACGGAGTCGATCCCGATCCTCACGCACAAGCACGAGTGTCTTCATCGAGCAGTGAGGATGAAGACGAAGATGTGGTTGACCAGCCAAGCTAGTGCTACTCTAAAACATGCAGTACGGTGGAAAAAAAAAGACCGTGAAGAACAGCGGGAAATGCCACACTGGAAAACCGCTCATCCTCAATGTGGCACTGTCAGACCTCCCATTGAATATTTCAAGGAATTTTTTATGATACCTTCACGGAACACATCGTTCAGCAGAGCAATCTGTTTGCGACGCAGAAAAATTCGAACAAAGGACTGGCTCTGACTCATGGTGAGCTAGATCTATTTCTCGGTGTCGTCACCTTCATGTCATTCTGTACGCTCCCAAGAAGTCGGCTATGCTGGGCGGCGGACTCTAGGGCACACACGGTGTCCGACACGATGTCACGTGATTGGTAGGAGGCAATAAAGTCAAACTTGCATTTAACAACAATGACGACGCCAAGTTACGTCGCCCTAGAGCGATCCACTTCATTCATGCGGCGATGCCATACTTGCGTTGCATTGAACATATTGAGCTACTATTGGCTTAAGTGCCGGTTGTCGCGAATTCGCGACATACCTAAAAGTATGCATTAAAGTTGCATTTCGGATAATACAACTGCTGATTTAAGTTAAGGTTGCTATTTAAAGCTGAAAAATGAAAAACAAATTTTTTTCTTCGATGCTTTCATAATTCAGGCATTAAAGGGTTAATCATGCTATAGCAGTTACCTAACCTGCACGAGGTAGCAAAACGGTTTCAGCCACATGTTCGTCGATGGTCTGCCGTGCCCACAAAAGGCGTTATCGTAAAAAGACTGGAAAAGTTTATATTTGAGAGCTTTGTTTTACACAAAATTGGCCATACTACAAAAAGTTACTGGTCGTTTTCAATAATTCTGCTCGAATGCACATCTCAACCTATGAGGAAATAGTACGCAAAACTGTATGTGAAAATGTTTATTAAATGCGAAGCATTTTTAGTGAACCTTTGGCACTTTGAGCGTTTCTATCTACGTATCTATCTATCTATCTAGCCGCCTACCTCTGGGTGCTCTGATGATCGCGTTCTGAACTTGGTGTAGACCGAAATTGGCATGGGAGGGTAAGAGAATTCCACGAATATGACTGCAGGGTCGTGACATGAATAACGTGAGAACCCTGTCGCGTACGTCGTCAAACCCTTTCCTCCAGACACGTGCGGCACATACCCGTTTACCACGGTCCGCGGTGTACGGGTATGCGCCACAGGTGTTTGACAGTTTATATATACGCGTAACGGCGAGAACAGACATTGGTAACCTAAATGCGAGAGCGTTAAGATAAACCGACATCGGCAGCGTTGACCCGACGAATGTAAAGAATGAAAATTAGAATCCCACCAGGAATCGAACCCAATCATTCTGCGTTGCATTCAGGTATTCTACCGCACAGCCACACCAAGTCTATAAACTGATTTGTAAAAACAGCCTACGCAGGCGTAATGACGGTGCAAATTCAATTGTGGTTGTGGTGCTGACTATCTAATTTTGCTAGAAAGCAATAAACACTGCATGATACACCCACGATGTGTACTCCTACGATACAGGCGTCATATCAGATTAACGTCTGTGGTTAAAGTCTTGGCTACGCTTTAATAGCAGTCTAATAAACATTACTTTTGTATCACTATGATTCAGCAAGCTATATTGAAGCGTTGCTTGACCCCAAAGGAACACAAAAACGATAGTTACGTATGATATTCGCATCCTCGCCCCGTAAAGTGCACTTAGTCCGCCACAATACAAAGTGTCATCTTCATTTCTTACGAGTCTGGGCGATGGCCTCATTCAGACCGAGGATGATGCCATATTGACTGACAGCCGCTTTGTAAACTCGGCTACGTAGGTCACACTCAGATAGTCTACGAATACGACAAGCGCCATCTACTCATGTTGGTCCACCTAGCACTATCCAGGCCTACCTGCCTCGATGGCCTATACCTCACCAACGCGAACGGTGACTTCAGGTTCCGACATATCGCCAGCTCTATCGACAGATAATTTGTCGACGAAATGACCGAGGCATCCACGATTTCCAACAGCTGTACTATACCTCATACTTCACTACACATGGACTCCTCGGTAGCGCGATCACCACCGAATCCAATAGTAAGTCATGACTGGCGACTAGTGCTCACTGACCACGGTGATGATGACCTTGTTCAAGAACTTCTTCCACACATGCGGACGGGTTCGTGAAACGTGCATGCGTTCTCCATCATGAGGCACAAGTATAAGTACTACAT
Organism: Rhipicephalus sanguineus; assembly: GCF_013339695.2. Classification (NCBI taxonomy): domain Eukaryota; kingdom Metazoa; phylum Arthropoda; class Arachnida; order Ixodida; family Ixodidae; genus Rhipicephalus; species Rhipicephalus sanguineus. The sequence goes on along the minus strand of NC_051181.1, from coordinate 34,699,506 downwards.
ATCAGCTTACCGCTTCTGGTGTTAGTAATACCCACGTTGCCGTTGGCACCGTTACCCAGTTGTAAACAACTCGTTATATAACACACATGCGGATCTTAAACGTATATGTGTGCGTATAAAATTTATAGTTATATTTAGCGTCAATTGTGACGTTTCGCTCAGTAAAAAAATACACCACAGTCACCTTCCCGCCACATGCTTCGCATAGCACCGACTCCCACGGTACGTGGGATCTGCGAAATTTTTTACTATGTCAAGTGGTGCTATCACTAGTGACTCACGTGACTTCGCCACGCTTCCCAACCATGAATCCACTATCGAAACCTCTCTAGAATCGATGTTTCGATCCACTGTAGAATCGATGCTTGTCTGACCTCGTTGCGGAATGACAGGTTTGGACGAGCCATGGTTTCTACTGGAAGCTTGCAAATACTGGATTTAGAGCAGCCACTACTTATCTACTTATAGTGCACTCTGAGCCAGCGATGATTTGAGGTTGCTGGAGAGCTTTCGCAGGGCATCCAGCAACGTTCGAAACATTGTGATGACTTCTTTGTCCTCCTTATGCGGCTTGTCGGCGGCTGGTTCGGAGGTTCCGGCTGTCGATGTGAGCTTAGAACTTGCAGGTGGCTGTGACTTCGGCAATATAGGCCAAAAAGTGCGCCAGAAGTTATCTGTGGCGGCCTAGTATGAACCATGATATAGGATAAGGAGTTCAAGATTGCCAGCTTTGCCAATGCAATCACAAAAGCCCACCAAGAGCCCCTATTCCTGAATGCGAAAGACCAGGCACGCCTTCGCACACCCCGCACATTGATTTTGCTGGTCCTATCGAAGGGTGTTCATTCCTGGTGGTTGTAGACGCATACACCAAGGGGCTTGAGGCGAAACAAATGGCTACAACGACATCGGCAGCAGTTATCGACACTTTTCAGTCGTTGTTTGCAACGTTCGGCATACCGCACAAGGTGGTCTCGGACAACGGCACTCCGTTTGTGTCCACGGAGATTCTCAAGTTTTACAGCAACAACGGGGTCTCGTCTGTTACATCAGCTCCTTAACACCCGGCGACGAACGGACAAGCCGAGAGCTACGTAGCTGAGCTAAAACGCGCCCTTACTAAATATCAGACTTGGACAATGCAACGCCGCATCGTGCACTTTCTCTTCAGGCAGCACAAAACTGCTCAAAGCACTACTGATCAAAAGCCACCGAAATTGATGTTCGGACGAGAAATGAGAACACAGCTGACAGCATTTGTCCCGGAGCCCTCAGCGAAAACACCGTCGGAGTAAGAAAAGCTCCCGCGTAGCAGTAGAATTGGAAGTGGACAGCTCATATACGCCCGTCAGTTCCCCAGAAAGCCCGGCTGGGTTGAAGCCACGGCAATCAAACGCATAGGTTTGCTAGCAACAACTTGTAGGTTTGGGCGAGTCGGTTCATGATGCGAAAACTAGAAGCAGCGCGAAAAAAACGACGACAAAAGTAGGAACACACACAACAGGACTAGCGCTGAACTGCCAACTGAATGTTTATTGAAGAATCACCACTTACAGCTATGCCACCAAAAACGCCTTGTCACACAAAAAACGCCACAAAAAACCATCGATTGCGGACATGCGTATTGCTAAACTAACAGGTGTTTATCGAGAAAAGATCTCTCATGAGTAGTTAAACTAAGTGACGCCGCGCTGACACACTTATCTCCAGCTTTATTGATAAAATAAGCTTCCACGATTTCTCTTTCTTTTTTGGATTTTCCAAACGTCAAAAAACTAGTTTGCCCGAACTTTCAGTTGGCAGTTCAGCGCTAGTCCTGTTGTGTGTGTTCCTACTTTTGTCGTCGTTTTTTTCGCGCTGCTTCTAGTTTTCGCATCATAGGTTTGCGTTCATGGCTCATCGACATCGGCGGAAAGGCCACACGCCGCCACCTTAATCAGCTACGTCGTGCAAGTAATTTTCCAAGGGAACCTCCCATTCAAGCAGCCACGTCGACGGAAGCTTCGTCCCACTTAGCCTGGCATCTCGCACCAGATGAATCGGCGCCCCCGCCCGCCGGCCCTGAACAAAAGAGAAACGACACCCAGTGAGCGGAGGCTTTTCTTCCTAGTGCGCCCAGAGCGTCCATGCGCCCAGAGCGTCCATGCACCCACGGCGGCCCCCAGATCGCTTCCAAGCGACAATCCAAGGAGGGAGGAGATGTGTGCCAAGCACTCCCTGTCTCCTTAGCGAGCCTCCCAACCTGCGGAGGACCAGTTGCAGAAACCACTTCAAGATTTTGACTCCTCCCCATCCCCGCTCGGCGCAAACGAGCCACCGATCGTTTCCCCCGGCAGTTCGGCTGCCGCCTCCATCCAAATAGGAATAAACTTGTTTTTAACCGTTCGAGGCTGTCTACGATTTTTGAACTACCGCGACCCATGCCTACGTCTATGGGCCGACGACAACACCGGACATAACACATTCAAAGGTGGTAATGTCACTACCAGAAACTGGTCCTCGGAATGCTCTGAAACAAAACCAGTTTATCGAAGAAGTGTTTAAGTACATTCCGCAAACATAATTTGCAAGATTTCTTCTCATTAAAAAAAATGTTTAACAGCATCCCCCAACCGAAGCGAAATTACCGTCTGCGCGTCAGCTGCATCAATCGGCTCACGAGAAACTCTCGACAAGTAGCTTTACCTACTTACAAAATTACCCACAAATGCGCTGTGCGAAACCAAAAAACAAAAAAAACACACTAAAGCAACAGCGGAAAATTTTTCGGTTTGCCGTGTAGCTTTTTAACACGAAAGTGTGTTATGCCGGGGTCCACCAAGACTTTCATGACGTATTTTCGCCATGAAAGTAAGTCAGCCAAATGAACGCCATGAGATGCCAAAGAAAAAAAAAACTATAAAAAGTTCCGTTGACGGGAGTCGAACCCATGACCTCGCGGTCAGCGACGATGGCTGGCGGGCGTGTAGCCCACTGAGCTACCGCCAAACGCATTACGGAGGTAACATGAACGCGCCTTTTATCTTTGACACTTTCCCCTCACAGTGCTCTTGGACGGACGGACCGACGGACGGACGGACGCTATAAGCGTCCCCTTTATTACGGGGCGGTGACATCTGTGCCATCAGGCTCGAAAAAAAAACGCGCCGTTGCTACGACCATCCCATTTGGCGCGTTTCGAATACAAGTTTATTTTCGTCAACGCTCCAACACACCGTGAGGCTTTAGCCCATGCCACGCGCATAGCGTATATACATATAAAAATATCACAGCATATCCACGGAGTGAAAGATGATCAGTGGGCGAAGCTGCGGAGGTTCATCGGTAAACCGTGAATCTTCCGTGAATTCTGCCCAGTACATCATCACCGACGTGAGATCGGGTGCGTTTATACTAAAGGTTCGATGGGAGTTATGACGACTTGCAGCTCACTTTAATTTTACATGTACGCTGTGAATTTTCATTGTTTAGAAAACCATTGTTTTAGAAAACATCTGGCGTCTTTCGTTAAGCAGCTGGCGTCTTTTCGTTTTGCTTTTAGAAAACATCTGACGTCTTTCGTTGGTTTATTTCATCAATCAACGGCGTTTCGAACAAAATTTTTATTGTTTAATCACGCACAGGAGAAATCTCACCAGGCACTACCTTGGAGGTAAACAATGGCTGCTAATGGGAATGAGAGAGAAGTCGGGTTTTAGCTAACACTTACACTTGAACTTCTACTAACGTTTCCTACTGGAACATGCCAATGGCTGCTAGTGGGGAATGAGAGACAGAAGAATTCGGCTTTTAGTTAACGCGCACGCTGCGAATTTTTTATTGTTCAACAACGCACAGGAGAAATCTCCCACCGGCACCACCTTAGAGGTCAACATCTGGTACTAGCGTTACGACTGGTTACGCACTACGAGGGAAGAACGGGCGCCGCTTTAAGGAGCTTCGCCCCTAAAAATAGCTCTCCGACGCTCCCCTGGAATGGTGGCTCTAGCCACCGTTACCTGGCTGCGGCACCGCGTTCCCTGCTCGCCCTGTGAGAAGTAACGGCCAGGCTAGAGGGAAGACACGACGTGCGTAGCGTTTCTCTTCGCATTTCACGACGCTTTCAAAGAGTGCATATCGAGTATCAGTGTTTATTATGTGATTGTTGATGCCATCTTTGGGCGGGATTCACCATATGCGATGTCCACGTATATGTCGAGAACTTCAGCTTCCGCAAGGCTTAGATCATGATCATGGGCGTTAGCCTTCGGTACGGAGATGTGGCACTAGGCGTCAACGTGAGTGCAATGCGTCCACATCGAGCGGTGCTCTATCTGCCAAACAACAGTGGACATTGTACAAGCTCTCACCATACTAATGCGCTATAAACAATAATCTACTTCTGTGACGACACATTTCACTTTCGTGTTATACCGATTCCTATGACGGAGGGATCAGGCATCTTTTTGATAAGGATAGCGCTTGCTTCTTCGTAACGACAGAATAAAAAGTGTGCTTACCTGTCTGTGTGCCGGGAAGTGGAAAATTTCGCTGTGCTATTCGTTCCCGAGTTGTCGCACCACACAGCAGCGCAGCGCGCCTTGTGTCCTTTTCGTAAGTTTTCTGACATTTTGAGCGCGTTCGCAATCATAGAAGCCAATTTTCTTACCGTCAAGGAATACAGAAAAATACACAGTCAAACCGGCAGGAGCAGACGAACGGAATTGCAGCAGAAGCGCCGCCCGTCGGCGCAACGAATGAAGCGACGCATGAAATATATGGGATGTTGTAAAAAGGAAATAGCCAAGAACGCGTTTCATTTCTAAACATAATTTCATAATATTACTTTATTATTGCCTAGGTTGGAAAGATAAACCCACATATGCATATGTTGCTGAATTTTCGCTTGCTGCGAAAATCATGGCGACGCTTCATTTCCAATACCGAAAATAGTCCAAGTGTCCAGCCCCTGTCACAAACGCGAACCGCTGAGTCTATTCTGGAACTAACGCGGCCACCAACTATAAGGTTGGAATGTTCCGCATGTATAAATGCCCACGCGCCTTGCCGCAGAACAGGTTATCGACGGCCGACGCAGTGTACAGCGTGAATTGCTTGTACCTTGTCTTTATATCTACCGGGCACAGGTTCACCAAACTAAAAAAGTTTAGTATCGAACACATCTGCTCCTGCCTTCGTCAACGTCACCAGCTCATGACAATATTGTATTGAGGTTATCTGATCTTTGACATTCACTCTGTGGCGAAGCAATTGGTACTGTTAAACAGCTGCGTTCTCCAGCGGCTCCTAGTGGGTCGTCCTCTTGTAAACGCCGCTCGCTCTCGGAGCCCGTGCTTTGGCCTGGACTGTCGCCATAGCGAATTGTCGCCGAGTCCCGTCCAATAAACCGCTTAACAAATTGGTGGAGAGTGCTGTGCTCCCATTCGATGCCTCTGGAGCTTCGATCCCGTACCCTACCAGCTACCATGCCTCAAGACGCCGCCCAGCAGACGCCTCCGCCTACACCGACCTCATGCCCCGGTGTCCCTCGTATCCGCGACCCCCCAGTCTTCACTGGCGCAGATGGGACCGACGTGGAGGACTGGCTCGCGATCTATGAACGCGTGAGTGTCCCCAATAAATGGGACGAGGCGGGAAAATTGACCAACTTGGTTTTCTACCTCGCGGGTGTGGCCGGCCTGTTGTACAACAACCACGCATCCGATTTTACGACGTGGTCCGAACTCAAGACCGCCATCATCAACGTGTTTGGCCGCCCTGCCGTTCGTAAGCTGCAGGCCGAACAGCGTTTGCGAGAACGAGCTCAGCAGGCCGGCGAAACCTTTTCCAGCTACATTGAAGACATCCTCGAGTTGTGTAAGAAAGCCGACGCCACCATGTCGGAATCTGACAAGATGAGGCACATTATGAAAGGCATCGACGACGATGCCTTCACGATGCTGCTCGCCAAAAACCCCAGCACAATGGCCGAGGTCATCACGCTCTGCCAGAGCTACGACGAGCTGCGCCGGCAGCGGTCGATGACCCGTCGCTCTCCATCCCGCGACGCCGAGCTCGCTGGCTTGTCGACCATATCCGACCACTCCGCCTTGCTCGCAGAGGTGAAGTCATTCGTGCGCGAGGAAATTGCGCGCCAGTTCTCGCTGCTGGACTTTGCTCAACCTCAGTACGTTCAACAGCCGTCAACCACTCTTCTCCCTCCCCTCCGTCGAGCGATTGAGCAGGAAATCGCGGAGGTCATGCCTGAGTACCACCAGCACCATCCAGCTCCTGCACCACTCAGTTACGGCCAAGTTGTCGCCAGGACGTCCCCAGTAACACCCGCGGCAGCCCCACATAGTTACGCCGAAGCCGCCCCTAGACATCAGTCCTTCGAAGCGGCTGTGCCGGCTACCTACGCCGACGTCATGCAGAGGCCACGACTGCAGCCAACGATGCAGTCATATCAGTCGCCACCCCGTCAATCACGTTCTGCGCCATGGGCGGGCCCTGCTCCAGCAAACCGATGGCGCACACCTGACAACCGCCCCATATGCTTCGCATGCGGTTACGCCGGCCACGTGGCGCGTTACTGCAATCGCGTCCACCAGCCTCAAGTCGTGTCGCCCGCCACCAGCCCGTCAAACCGCACATTTTATGCCCCACCTACGCCTCTGTCGCCGACGTCACGCTAAGCTCCATCTACTCGGCGCTCTCCGTCTCCACGACGTCGCTCACTGTCGCCGATGCGCCCTCGTCCGGTCGCTCGCGACCAGGAAAACTAGTCGTCGCAGTCCAGGAGGCAAGGGCTGCGACGCTATCGAACTGCGAAAGCCCTCAGCGAAGCCCATCGAACGTGATAGACGTGTTTGTCGACGGTGTTCCCGCATCTGCCCTTGTCGACACTGGAGCCGCCGTATCCGTTATGGACCAAAAATTGAGCCGATTACTGCGAAAAGTGAGGACGCCACTTTCTGGGATGTCTCTCCGTACAGCGAGCTCCCAGAGTATTCATCCTACAGCAATATGCACAGCTCGCGTCGTCATTCAGGACGTTTTGTACGACGTCGAGTTCATTATAATTGCTGCATGCTCTCACGACGTCATCCTGGGATGGGATTTTCTCTCCCGCCACGACGCCGTAATTCATTGCGCACAAGCCGAAATCGAACTCTCCCCGTTCTCAGATCTGACGCCGGCAGACACTTCATCGGTATCGAGCAAGATCCTCGTCAAAGACGATACCAAAGTGCCTCCAAACTCGTCGACGGCTGTGTCAGTCGACTGCGCCGGTCTCTCCGACACCATTGCGCTCATTTCGCCATCTGACCACGTTTGCACAAGGAGAGGCTTGCTGGTACCTTTCGCGACCGTCCAAGTCACTCAGGGCAGCACCGCTATTTTTGTTAACAACCCATCTCCATACATTGTTACGTTGGTGCGAGGGGAATGTCTTGGCAGAGTGGAACCCCTCGAAGACGCACAAGTTATGGACGCACCCGATGACACGCACTGTCCCAGTTCCGGTACGCTCAGTGCTGTTTCCACGTCCGATTCGTCACCTGCTGATGTGTTTAGGTCCTCCATTGCTGACGACCTCACATCGGTCCAGCGTTCCCAACTTCTGTGCCTGCTGGAAGAATTTCGTTCTTCTTTCGATGTCGGGCAAACTTCTCTCGGCCGCACTTCCGCTGTTACGCATCGCATCGACACCGGCGCCCAACCACCACTGCGGCAACGTCCATATCGCGTGTCTCCCGCAGAACGCCGGGTCATTAACGAGCAAGTGGACGATATGCTTCGACGCGACGTTATTCGACCCTCGGACAGCCCATGGGCCTCTCCCGTTGTTCTCGTTACGAAGAAGGACGGTTCCGTGCGGTTCTGTGTGGACTACCGACGGCTCAACAAGATCACTCGCAAGGATGTTTATCCGCTGCCGCGAATCGACGACGCGATTGACAGCCTGCAAGGAGCCGAATTCTTTTCGTCTCTTGATTTGCGCTCGGGGTACTGGCAAGTACCCATGGCGGATGACGCTCGACCGAAGACAGCCTTTGTCACGCCCGACGGCTTGTACGAGTTCAACGCCATGCCGTTTGGTCTGTGTAATGCGCCCGCGACCTTCGAGCGCATGATGGACACCGTTCTGCGCAACTTGAAATGGCACACGTGCTTGTGTTACCTCGACGACGTCGTGGTTTTCGCTCCGGACTTCTCCATGCATCTCCAACGTCTGCGGCATGTTTTGACGCGTTTGCGCAACGCCGGCCTCCAAGTGAGTCTGAAGAAGTGCCGATTTGCAGCACGGCAGCTGACAATCCTCGGCTACGTCGTCTCCAAGGACGGAATCCTTCCTGATCCGGCCAAGCTTCGGGCCGTGGCCGAATTTCCCAAACCTACGACCGTAAAAGAACTGCGCAGTTTTGTAGGACTGTGTTCGTACTTTCGACGCTTCATACGAAACTTTGCCACCATCATATCGCCGCTGACGAAGCTCCTCGGAAGTAACGGACGCCTAAATTCGTGGTCGTCCGAGTGTGACGACGCGTTCGCAAAGCTCCGTCGTTTGTTGACGTCTCCTCCCATCCTACGCCACTACGATCCTACGGCCCCAACGGAGGTACACACGGACGCCAGCGGTGTAGGCCTCGGCACTGTCCTTGCGGAGCGCAAACCAGGGTTCCCCGAATATGTCGTGGCATACGCAAGCCGTACGCTTACCAGAGCCGAGACCAATTACTCAGTCACGGAAAAAGAGTGCTTGGCGATCATATGGGCCCTTACAAAGTTTCGACCTTATTTGTATGGTCGCCCATTTGATGTCGTCACCGACCATCATGCACTATGCTGGCTGTCGTCATTGAAGGATCCCTCAGGCCGTCTCACCCGCTGGGCACTTCGCCTGCAGGACTACGACATCCGCGTGCTGTACCGCAACGGACGCCAGCATGCTGACGCCGACGCCCTCTCGCGCTCTCCCTTGCCTGACGACAATGCCCCCTGCTCAGTATCTCACATGGCTGTTGCTTCAATCAACGTTCACACCATCGCTACCGAACAGCGCAAGGATAAATGGATCACCTCGCTGATCGACTTGCTCACTGATCCGTCGGCAACACCATCCACTCGCGCGTTGCGTCGTCAAGCCCACCATTTCACCGTTCGTGACGACCTCCTGCACCGACGCAATTACAACGCCGACGGCCGCCAGTGGCTGCTAGTAATAACCCCGCAGTCTGCGTTCTGAAATATGCGAAGCCTTCCACTCTGACCCACAATGCGCGCACTCTGGGGTATCCAAAACTTACCACCGCATACGACAACGATACTTCTGGCGTGGGATGTACCGCTACGTGCAGAAGTTCGTTCGCTCCTGCCTCGATTGCCAACGCCGAAAACCTGCAACGCACGTGTCGCCAGCAGGTCTACAACCATTACCTTGCCCTAACCGTCCGTTTGGGCGCGTGGGCATCGATTTGTATGGACCCCTTCCTCTGACTTCGGCTGGTAACCGCTGGGCCATCGTCGCTGTTGACCATCTAACGCGATACGCCGAAACCGCCGCCCTCCCAGCGGCTACAGCGCGCGATGTTGCCTCCTTCCTACTACACAGATTCATACTGCGTCACGGTCCACCCCAAGAGCTTCTCAGCGATCGAGGCCGTGTCTTCTTATCGGAAGTCGTGGAAGCCATTCTGAAAGAGTACCATGCTGTTCACCGCAAAACTACTGCTTACCACCCGCAGACGAATGGCCTAACTGAACGCTTTAACCGCACGCTCGGCGACATGCTGTCAATGTACGTCGCCGCTGATCACACCAATTGGGATGCCATTCTGCCCTTCGTCACCTACGCCTATAATACCGCCCCTCAGAGCACTACTAGTTTTTCACCCTTTTTCTTACTGTACGGAAGGCACCCGTCGCACACCATCGACACGATACTTCCATACAAGCCTGATCCATCGGAGTGTGCGCCTATTTCTGGCACAGCCAGGCTTGCTGATGAGTGTCGCGAGCTTGCCAAGACATTTACGACGCAGGTACAAGAGCTGCAGAAGAGCATTCGCGACGGCACCACCACTTCTGAGCCCACGTTCCTCCCTGGAGCGCTCGTATGGCTCTCGGTCCCTACCACTGCAAGTGGCCTCTCTTCAAAACTGATGCCGAAATACGAAGGCCCATACCGCGTCGTCGAGCGCACATCCCCGGTCAACTACTTGATCGAACCCATCGAACCAGCTTCGGACATACGCCGTCGAGAGCGCGACATAGTCAACGTGGAGCGCCTCAAGGCCTACTATGACCCACTCATAGTGACGAGCTGTTAGGTCGCCGGACGGCTCCCTTTTCGTACCCGGGGTAATTGTGGCGAAGCAATTGGTACTGTTAAACGGCTGCGTTCTCCAGCGGCTCCTAGTGGGTCGTCCTCTTGTAAACGCCGCTCGCTCTCGGAGCTTTGGCCTGGACTGTCGCCATAGGGAACCCAAGCTCAAGTTAGCGGCGCGACGACAGCGCCGCGCCAGCCGCGCTGCGGCTCTGTCGGACAACACTGAACCGTCGCGCGGCCGACTCAGCCCCTTTCACGGTAGCGGTAGCGCACGTGCGCTCGCGTTCTTCTCTTGGTGCGGGCAACTGTGGGGCCGTCAGCTCGGCACGTTGAACCGAGAGTCTTGCTGTGCGAAGCTGCGCATTTCCACGATGGCAGAAGCGACCCCGCGGAAGCGCAAGCGTGGTCCGAAGTATTGCGGTTTAGTGGCCAGCCACAACAGTGCAGACAAGGCACACGATTCACGTGTTAAACTGTATCGGTTCCCGGGCGTGTCGCACGAGAAATAAAGGCGGCAAGCGTGGATAGCTGACAGCGCTGTCTCGCCTTCTATTTTGGCTGTCTGAGTTCATCGCTTTCGTTCGTTCCGACTACCTGAATCGGTAAGTAACGGGGCGCATGCACGCAGCGACTACAGTAATGATTACTCGCTGTCTTCTCGCATTGTTAAAGTCCAGTTACGGTTGTAGGTGAAGCAACTTTGTGTTTTGATTCCCCGTGCTCGTGAGACCTACCCGTCGTTGTTGAACGTTCACATTCACGTTATACCTTTAGCGTTGCGCCGTTGGTTGAATTCAACTGAACTCCGCACATTGTCAGAAGTTCGGCGCCTGCATTTCACACGTCGGGAACGCTGCTTTATCACGCTGGCACGGACGTCTATGCATTTTCAGCAAGCTTTGACATCGTTCTGCAGGTTTGCTTTGTTTTTGTCACTTTATTGGGGTGATATATATTTAAGCCGCTAAATATAACTGGCACTTCATACATGCTTTGCAATTGCAACCTTGAATTAACTACCTTCTGACTTTGTGCGATTTTCTAGCCGCGTTCACGCAACAGGTTTTATACGCCTATCAAGTCGGTATCATAAAAAGAGACTGCAAGCATGACGCGAGAGCCGAAAAAACGAGGCGAGCAGTTCATCTTGCTTCACAGTGGTTGAAGCTCAGCTAGCTGCCTCGCGTCTTAATCGGCGGGTGATTCTCCAGCGGCACGGAGGACTTGACTCTAACCTTCTCAGGAAGCAGCGCCATGGCCGTATAATCTTTTTTTCGCACGCCGCAAACGTTTGTTCACGAAAGTACACGGCTGCTACTGTAAGCATGCCATATCAAAACAACAATCATATGATTCGTAGTCCACGCCGCAGAACATCGATAGCGTGTACGGCTTCATTTCGGAGTGCATGTGGACCATTATTCATCTTTAACGTGAGAGAATGAGACTTACCTCGAGGTATACGTCCTACACGGTGTAATCGCGACTTGGGAAATGCATTTCGCTTTGAGTCGGGCGTGGTTGTCGTCGATTGTCTGCTCTCCACCGTTAACGTGATTGACGAGCTTTCCTCATTTTATCAAGTTCGCTTTGCGGAAGTGCCAGTCAAGCTTGAAGATCCTTTTGAAGCCGCACTGCACGCAGTACATTGTGAGACGCCGCAAGTGCACCGCGAGAGCTCTGCACGTGCACGGAAGCGAGCGGCAACGCGGTGGCGAGAAGGGAAAGCGCTCGCTGATCACGCCCCAGTTTCTCTTTTTCTGCCAGAGATGGCGCTGCCTGTCAAGAGCAGCAGCGCCGCTAAGCGTTGCTTGGGAAGCCTATAGCGAATTGTCGCCGAGTCCCGTCCAATAAACCGCTTAACAACTCGAGTGTCGTGTGACACTGCCGAGCAGGTCTCCCAATGTAGCACCAGGACACGCGAAATCTCAGCGCGCTCTCGCCATGCATCGCATTCATCATCCATATCATCAACATCATCAGCAGCAGCAGCAGCCTGGCTTCGCCCACTGCGGGGCCAAAGGCTCTCACATGTTCCACCAATCAACCCGGTCCTGTGCTTGCTGCCACGATGTCATCACCACAGGCTTCCTAATCTCATCTGCCCAGCTAACTTCCTGCACCACCCTCGCGCACTTGCCTTCTCTTGAAGTCAGTGTTGGCGGCAACGCGTTACAAGTAACGCCGTTAACGGAAAGCGTTACCTTTACCACGAAAGTGTTTTATGCCGCGGTCCACCAAGTACTTTCGTTACGGATATGACGTTGATAAAATGGACGCCAACGGCTGAGAAAGAAAAAAGCAAGAAAAAGGTGGACCGCTGCAAATCGAACCCATGACTTTACGGCCGCGACGGTAAGCGCCCAACGCTCAACTGACTAAGCTACCTTGACAGTTGCTGTACAGTTCACGAACGCGCCTTATATTTTTTACACATTCTCTCTCGCACGGTGCTCTCTGTTGGTGGCCTAGGGAGGCGGGGCGGAGCGGCGCAGTGCCGCCATCTGTGAGAGGTGAAAAAGAAGTAATGCGTCACGATCGACACTTACTAGCTCTTACTCCGAGATTGCGCGCGAGATATCGGCGTCTCGTTACCAGCGAGGGACACTGGCCGCGCTGGCGTCGCCAAGGCACCCTAGACGCAGTTACGTTCTCTCCCTTTCGCTTCATGTTAGCGTGCGCCGGCTCATCGGAGTAGTGCAGCTTCCACATGCAAAACGGGTTTTCTCCGCCGCCGACTGCTTCGACTGCGAGAGCACCGACTAACAAAACTGCTGCACTACGCGTTGCAGAAAGGACACGATTTCGACGGGCGAATGTAGTGCTTTGGTGGAGCGAGACAGAGGCCAGGCGGACGCACGCGTTTGCGGCTCAAGCTACAGCCCTCTGCCTCCCGTGCTGCTGAAGCGCAGTGTCGTAGTGTATGCCTGAGCGCAGGCGTCGGTTACCCATTACTAGAAAGTGCACACCATGCTGTTTCTCTCCATAATTGACGACGTTTTGAAGAAGCGCATATCGGGTACCAGTGTTGATTATGAGCTTGTTGATGTCATCTTTACGCGGGATTCACGATTCTGTCTGTCCAAGTATATCTTCACTAGTTTTGCTACCACAACGGTTTAATCATGATCATGGGCGTTAGTCGTCGCGATGGAGACATGCCACTAGGCGTCAACATCGCCGCATCTACGTCAAACGGCGCTATAGCTGCCAAAAACGAATATACATTCCACAAGTTCTTATATACCAATACACAGTGAGCACTACTTCTGTGAAGACACGTTTCACTTTCGTGTTATACCGATTTCTATAACGGAGGGGTCAGCCATGTTTTTTCGGTAATTTAGTAACGTACTCGTTACCATTTCGTAACTGTAACGGGTAACGTATACTGACATTAACATTTTTCGGTAACGTGACTCGTTACTAACGTTATTCCTTATATTGTATTCCAACTATCCCGGTAGTCTTATGCAGAACTCTTATAGCAGCCCAGGTGTACAAATAGGCAAAGCTGTCGACGTTTCTCTATAGACTATGTTACGCAGGGCATATGGGCGCCGCCATCATGGGCTGTTAAACGACTGTTTTCTTATATTGGTATATCTGACGCGATGGATGGATGGATGGATGGATGTATACGGCTGTGCCCTTTAGATCGGGCGGCGGCTCACGCCACCTAGCCATAAAGTTAAGTACTATCACTATGTATTGAAGGATTGCATTTCACTCGTGCCTTGATTGTAGCCACCAATCGGTTAGCCTCCTCCTGGTTATTTCTACTCGTTTAAAGTCTATTTTCCCTTCACTCTTTCTAAACCACAATGCTTTGAAAAATTCCGCGCCATTATCTTGGACTGTAGGGTGAAGCCCTTTACAGAACATTATCAAATGTTCAGCCGTTTCCTCCTCCTCTCCACACGCACTACTTAACGTGTCTGTGCCTTCGTATTTGGCTCGGTACGTCTTGGTCCGCAGTACTCCCGTCCTGGCCTCAAACAGCAGAGAACTACCCCGAGAATTATCGTGCATCTTTTCTTTTGCAATATCCTGCTTGAAAGTTCGGTAGGTCTCCAGTGATGATTTGGTAAGCATCCCCATTTTCCACATGTCCCTCTCTGTTTCCTTCACCTTCTTCTTAACCGATGTTACCTTTTGGCTTGGTATTCTGCTGTTGTTTAAATACTTGCTTGACAATTTTCGAGTTCGCTTCCTCCATTTAGTATCAACATTCTTCATGTACAAGTAGCTGAAAACTTTCCTAGCCCAACGCTCCTCTCCCATTTTTCTCAATTGCTCCTCAAATTCTATCTTGCTGCTAGCCTCCATACCCTCGAACGATGTCCATCCCATGTCACCCTGTAGCCCCTGATTTGGGGTATTCCCGTGTGCTCCCAAAGCAAGCCTACCTATGCCACGTTGTTTAATTTCCAATCTTGCTTGAACCTCTGATCTCATGCACAAGACCGCATTGCCGAACGTCAAACCTGGGACCATTACCCCTTTCCACATCTCTCTCACAACGTCATACCTATTGTAGTTCCACAGTGCCCTATTTGTCATTACAGCTGCATTCCTGTTGCCCTTAGTCATTACGTATCTTTCGTGCTCCCTTAGGTACTCAGCCCCGTTATTTATCCATACGCCCAGATATTTGTATTTATTCACTATCTCCAGCGTGACTTCCTGTATCTTATGCTCACTGCGTTCATTATCGTTAAGAATCATGATTGCCGATTTTTCCCTACTGAACTTCAAATTTAACCTATCTCCTTCATTACCGCAGATGTCTTCAATCCCTGCACATCTTCCTTCTTGTCGGCCATTAATACTATATCATTTGCATACATCAATGCCGGTAATGACTGTTTAACGTGTTTTCCTTGCTTGGCAAAAGAGAGGCTGAAGCCGAGTCCACTCCCCTCTAATTTAGCTTCTAATCCTTGTAGATACAGCATAAATAACAGAGGTGACAAGGGACATACCCTGTCTAAGCCCGCGTTGTATCTCTATAGGTTCGGATACCTGTTGTTCCCATTTTATAACTACCCTGTTACTTTTATAGATGTCCTATAAAAGATTAGTTATTCCATCTTCGGCATCTAGTGTGTCCAGTATTCCCTACAAGTCTTCCTGAATCACACTATCGTAAGCTCCCTTCATATCTAGAAATGCCAGCCACAGGGGCCGGTGTTCTTTTCCCGCTATTTCAATACACTGCGTCAATGAGAACAGATTATCCTCCAACCTCTTTCGCTTACGGAACCCATTTTGTAGTTCCCACAGCACCCCCTCATTCTCCACCCATGTCTGTAGTCTTTCCTTTACGATCTGCATCACCAGCCTGTAAACTACTGATGTCACTGTTATAGGACGGTAGTTGTTTATATCAGCTTTGTCCCCCCTTCCTTTATAGATCATGCTCATCCGGCTTAGCTTCCACCCATGGGGGGGCTTCACCATCCATTATTGCCTTGCTCGCTGCTTCTCTTATTGTTTGCTCAGAGTTTGGACCTAATTTCTTTATTAGCATAATTGGGATGCCGTCAGGGCCTGTTGTTGTGCTATTGGGAACCCTCTTCTCTGCCCTTTCCCACTCTCGTTGTCCCAGTGGAGCCACTGCGCTAATTGGTCAATCCTCATCCGTTAGGGTGCATGCATCGCTTCCTAGTTAAACTTTTTCTGTCATCATTGTTCTTATAAATTCCATTGCCTCATCCTCTTCTAGCCTAACCCCTTGAACTGTAGTTATAAACCTCTTTTCCATGCTTGTCTTATTACTCAGAGAATTGAGATGGTTCCAAAACTTTGCAGCTGCCTTTCTATCCTTTTGGTTACTTCCGCCATCCACTGGGCCCCCTTTCTTCTAATCTTTTCATTGATCAGATTGGAAGCTTCCCTTCTGCAGATCAAAAAGTTGTCTCATTTTCTTTCGACATCATCTTCCGGTTCACCCCTCCGTTTAGCATGCCTGTGTTCTCTGGAGGCTTCCTGACGTCTTACTATGGCTCTCTTAACTTCCTCATCCCACCAGCTCTTGGGTTTGTGTCTCCTTTTCCCGGCTGATTTGGCTCGTACCTTAGCAAGCTCCAGCTCAAACAGTCTAGTTAGATTTGTGTACGTCCACACTGTTTTAGTATCCTCGGTGATTACTTTCTCAATCTCTTTAGTTGCTATTTCTATTTGCCTTTCTGAATAAATATTACCCTGTGGTTGCTCATATTGCCTCTTTCCTATTTTCATTTCTCTTCCAAAAGTCAGCTTGATACGTTTGTGATCACTACCCAAGCTTCTGGAACCATATTCATCTATGTTCATCACCCTTAGCCTATCATACATCCTATGTGACATCAATGCGTAATCTATCGGCGACTGCAGCCTTCCCACCTCCCATGTTATCTGCCCTTCGCACTTCTCGGTACTGTTGCAAATGAATAAATCATGCTTGTTGAAAAAGAAAAGGAATAAACGCTCAGGGATGGTGCATATTGTCACATGCACACCCTCAGAAGCTTCTCGAAGCTTACTCACCCCATCATCTAACTGTCTCTGAAGGTTCTGGCTCTTTCCCTTCAGGGCATCGTTGAGACCAGCATGGATGATGACGAGGTTTTCACCCTCCATGCTGTCCCCTACCACTTCCTGTGCTTTGGCCAGTGCATCCGTCATGCACTTTCCTGACTGGGCCTCCACTTTTACCCTCCTGTCTGCATTCACTGTCGTAAGGACTCCCTGCTTGACTATGGCTACATTGGTGTCCCCCACCACTAGGACCCTTCTACGGTCCAGTCGTTCGCTTCCGGCTTGCGATTGCTGTGATCCTGTTCTCCCCTGCTGATCCCCCGTTCGCTGAGTGTCCCCGACAAGCGATAACGAGCCCGCTGCCGGTGCTCCTTGCTTTGCCCTGCCGGAAGCCTGTCGCGCCACATCGCTGTAGCTTTTTCTCCTGCTGTCGCCTGTTCCTACATGTGCCACTGCAGCCCCTAGGTCCCCTTTCTTGTCTGTTTCTGCCTGGGATTCCGTGATGCCCTTGCCTTTCGCCTCACACTGCTCGGGACCGGAGTCAAGCGCCATAAGCGCCTTTACTCGCTCTTCGAGCTCGGCCCGCCTTTCTCGTTTCTTCCTTAGGTCGGCCTCCATTTGTTCTACTAGGCTGGCGGTAGCCTCCCCACGCTCACGTGCCTCTCCGAGCTGCGCTTGGAGCTCAATTCTCTTTTCTCGCTCCACCTTCAGCTCCCCCTTTAGCTCCTCAATTCAAGCTTCCATGCGCTGTACGGCCGCCTTCACTTTCTCGCACCGCTTGCACTCGAAGCTCGCCTCCTCAGCGTCGGCTAGACTTGTGAAGGCCGTCTCATCTAGGTAGCACCAGCGCGTGCATTCCCCGCACTGCACGAGATCACTGGCGCCCGTGGTTTTTCCAGTTCGCTTAACCATCGCCCGCCCGACCATCGTACAGAACACACGAAGTTCAGAACTGATCAAGTCAGCGCTCCAAGTGGCCACTGCTGGAAGCTCGCCCGTTTTCAATAGGAGAGGGTCATTTTTCGGCGTTAAAAAATCGTAGAGGCGCAACTTCCAAAAGTTCCCAGGAAGGCACGTTCTAGAAGTTGTGCTGTACTTCACAAATGCAGCACTTTTGCCATCGGGGCGTTACATTTTGTCTCCACGACGAGTAAAGTTTAAACAATGGGATCCTATGGAAGCCACCGAAACTTCGCCTTGTTTTTCTGGGCAAAAACGGGCCGTTTGAAAAAACTAGAAGGAAACCTGCATTGTTCCCAGAGATCTAAGTAGTATGAAGACAAAGCTTTCATTTGAGCCTGCGATCATGTTTTGGTGTGAATGAAAACACATTCGAATGTGAGGTTTTCTACAACGCAGTCGTGTCTTTGCCTTGCACCTTTCATCGTAGTATCTTGACAAGACCAATTTTATCACAACAGGCTCGTCTGGCGTTGTGGCCGAATCGGTAAAGCAGTGACATGATGTGTCGCGCGTGGACGTCGCGTCGAAGGTTTGAATCCGGCCAATAATTTTTTTTTCTTCTTTTTTTACAGTATTGCTCCTGTTTGCGTGGGGGTACAGTGGGCTGCGGTGCTAGGCTGGTGACCCGAAGGAGCGCTATGTGTGTGTGTCCTTCCTAAATTGTCCCGTCTTTTTTTGCGCTGGTAAATCTATCTTGACCCGAAGGAAAGGGTTTCATCCCGGTCGCGGCTCTAGCATTTTCGAAGGAGGTCAAAATGCCAGAAGCTCTTGTATTATCCGGAGCCTTCCACCACGGCGTGCCTCATAATGAAGCCGTTGTTTAGTGCTGAATGAGAGGCTGGGTCCGAGCTAGATGGTATTGGCCGCGAGGAGTTAGGGAGTCGCCCTCTATCGGACGCGCCTTGATTGCGTGCTGGGTAGGATACCGCCGGCGCGCTCCCCATAGGTTTCGCTGTCGGCGCTCTACAAAAACACCTCCGCGGAAGCCGTCCAGGGCATTTCTGTAAGTACTTTCAAAAGGAACTGTGTTCGTGACTGTCAAACTATTCATTTTCGACGAACTGAAAGCACAAGATTGTCTACAGTCGCTGTCTCTTTGAATAAAACCGAGCACCCGCTTGACGCGGTCACCGCGTTGGAGACCCCTGAACCAGCGTCTTGCGTGAGAGGTAGTCACTCGCTCTGTGCAAACTATGTGAAATATCTCGTTAGAGTAGACTGCCTGTATAACCAAACGGAGCATAACAGAAAGAATCCTCAAGCCAGCGATCGCACGGGTGCGCGACGACTGACGGTGCCTCTGCATGTATGAGCGTCTGCATGTATGTGCGTACTGATGATTTCGCTTTTGCTATGAGCGCGTTTTGGCACCGCGCTGTGAACTTTAGGCCGCAAAATATGAGAAATTGTGAGTACACGAACAAGTACTGTTGCGCGGACGCTATCAGAGGAGTTCAAAAACGATTTCGTTGCAACTACAGCTTCGGTGCGCATGGCAACTTTGTGATGTGCCGTCCCGACGACTCAGTGTTTTTTTTTTGTTCTTCGGTCTAAATTCGTGTACGTTTCAATGTCATTTGACAAGTTGTCTCGCACTGCGCACTCATCGATCTTCTCAGCGGGCAAATGCCACTGCTTCTGTTTCTTTATTCAGTGCATTCGTTTCGTTTGGTGCTCACGCAAAACGTGAGCGAATGCGACGCCTTTTTTAATGCTCCTTAATTATCGATCTCTTTGCATTCCAGTGAGCTTCCCGCTCTCTGTCATCAACAAATTCATCAACCAAAGCTTCACCACTTCGAGATTGCTGGTGGAAGGAGAAGCAGTTTACGTGGCGGAGGAGGAAGGAGAAGCAGTTTACTATGCAACGCCAAGGAAAAGAAAGAAAATACAGTAACGTTTGCCGTACTTGATCTGCAAACGTCGGCTGGAACTAGGACCCACATGAACTCGAAATAGCAGTGAATAAAATAGAAGTTATTGCAGCAACCAGAAGCCGCAAGACTGGATAGTAATTATTTGGCGAGTACCCCAGCAAATTTGGCAGCAGTATCGTGTCTAACGCCAACAGGCCTGTGGCATCTTTCCCACGTAAATAAATCAGGCTCCAAAAAAATACATGTGGTTGGGGAGGCCCAACGTGAGTTTGAGAGTGGCACAAATAAATTCGGGCTTTTTAGCACATTGTTTTTGCGTCAGTGGAACAAAAGCTCGAATGAAAAAATGTTATTGCGAACATATATGCAGCACACAGCAGCAGCATTTGTCTCTCGCTAGTCCGCCAGCAAACGTCGCGTAGCTTATGAAAGCGAATGCCTTAGATGCCTCTTCAAACGGGAAGATTCACCATCGGTGGCGTAATCGTCACGTGATGACGTCACCATAGTACGTCATCATGGCGTCACAGATCTCCTAAATTTAAACTTCATTATGACATCACCATGACGTGACATAACGTGATGTCACATGATGACGTATTCACATATGCTGCCTTTGCATTGCCTCTGTGATCGGCCCATCGCCTCCGTGATCGGTCACGGAGGCCGTGCAAAAGCGCGTTAGGTGCAGAACGCTTTTGGAGGGGGGCGCGGGAGAATCAGTACAACTACTGTCAAGAAGAAGAAGATGGCTTTCGCCTTCTAGACATCTTTAGCGAATACATAAGGGACCCTGTGCGTTTTTTATTTCAACATATCTAAACAATGACTTGCGCATCTGCAGCTGATTTCGTGCACGCTGAGCACGGGGCCGGCGATGAAGACGTCGCACGGGAGGGTTCGGAGATGGCATCGCACGTGGTAAAAGGTAGCGCCTTTTCCATCCTGTGGCAGATAAGCATCATTTGCCGGCGGGAAGCGCGCGCGAGCCATCGTCTCAGTGCGCGCTGTCTGCTACCATAGGCGTATCTACCGGTGGGGCAAGGGGGCGCTGGGTACCCCATTGTGAAATGTTAGGGGGGCAGAGCCCCCCCAATTTCGACAGTGGTCATTGTAGGCTGCACATTGGGAAACCATCAACTAAGGCGAAGCTTTACTTCTACACATTAAACACTTATTTATATAATTAAATTTATCCTGCGCTTCTGCTGTGCAGATCGTCGCCCGTGTCTCACAACCACGCCCTGTAGTTTCTCTGCGGTGCGGACCCCCTATGCAACGCTTTCGCGCTTTGCGCTACAGCAGTGCAGAGAAGGGTATATACCGCTGAGTAGGGGCTCTTAACGTTAGAGCACTCTGTCATCATTTTATTCTGCTCTGCCTGGCCTGAAATTTACATAATCGATGCCGCAAATACGGGCAGCCGTAAACGTTTTGTGGACCGATCAAGCGGTCTGCCTGTGTCAGGTAATTCATTTATCCTTCATCAGAAAGGAATAGCATCACTGCTGCTGTATATACCCAATTTGCTATGAGTTGATTAGTGTGCAGAAATCTTGAGGGTTTTAGTCATGCCGCATTGGGGGAGCTAAATAATGTTTCCGCTTGAGTTGCCGATTACCTGCGTCGCCTTGCCAACATTTTAGGATTAATCTGAAAACGTTGGCCTTGCTTACAGCGATCGCGCGCGGCTTGGAGCAAGGTGAGGAATAAGGCAATGGACTCGAGTACATTGGGAAGCCCATCTTTCAAGTTTGCCCCGCAACTTGATTTACCGGAGCAGGGAAATGGTAAAGGTCCACGGTTTTCTGGACTAATAATAGTTGGGGTTTAACGCCCCAAAATCACGGTATGCATATGAGAGACGATGGCTCTGGAAATGCTAACCACCTGGGGTTCTTTAACGTGCACCTAAATCTATGCACGCGGACCTCGATCGCCTCCATCGAAAGTGCAGCGGCCACGGCCGGCATTCGATCCTGCGACCTGGGTTTTCTTGACTAAGGAGATTGAATTGGCAGCCGGGCTATTTGGCGTTGAGTCATCTCGAATTCACTTGTACAGGGCGAACTACGACGGCAAAGTAGCACACATCTGCAGCGCTGTTTATTTCCCTCCCTCCCTCCCTGCCTCTCTCTCTTCCTCTCTCTCAGCAAGAATGAGTTCACAGAGTTGTACACGCGCACAAACAGCTCAACATCGTTATACTACAACTGAAAATCTCGCCAGCTGCTATAAGTAGCCGATGCCAATGGGATCGGCAGGCAGCCTTCTTGAATTATATTTAGAATAAGACACTGTCCGGCTATTCCAAAAAATGATTAGGTATTGTTCAGCATAGTATTGCGCTGTTTAGTGTGCACACGTAATTTTAACACCGCGAGATTTCATATATTTGTGACGTCGCATAACAAGCACGTGATTTTAAGGCACACCGAAAATTTTTGACGAATGCTTATGAACCAATGACCAAAAGTATGCCGTATTGAAAATAGTGCATTCTCTTATTTTTTATGTAGTCGTGCATGAGTGGTCATTATGCAATGGATCTTTTTGTGGTCATTTGGGGCATCGCTTAACGAGCAGTTGCAGTGTGCATAAGCCAGACAATTTCGACCAATCATAAACAGTTAACGGCCAATGCGGATGGAAACAATGCGGGGTAGTTTAACGTTATAATCACCGAAATTTAAAAAAAAAATGATTTGTGCGCACAGCGTTTGCATAGGCGTACTTGCTTGGAGGGCCGGAGGGCCTTCCAAGCAAAGTAGAAAACAGCGCAATACAACGAAGAAAAGAAAGACGTAACAGGACCAGCGCTGTGCAAGAATATAATTCGACGTCATATTTCCTAAGATTTGCAAAGACTTACCTAATAGGTACTTAAAGGTCATTTTGGAAGACAATTTGTCAAACTTAGATACAAACATCGTAATAGCTACTGATGCTTCAGTTTGTGAAGAAAAGACATGAGTGGGAATTGCATCATTATCTTTGGATTGGTCTTTGTCAATTCGTTTGCCTGATTTTACACCTATTTATCAAGCGGAATTACCTACAATCATCCTATCTTTACGTAAATTACCCTAACTATAACAGGAGTAATCATTTTAAAAGACTGTCTGTACGTTGTTCATTAACGGCACCTATCATGTCAAGTACTTTAGAAGTATTTTATTCTCTTGTCCCAAGACATTTACGTCTTATTCGCTTGGTGTGGGTACCAGGTCGCAAAGGTTTAACGCTCAATGAATGGGCGGACGCACTTGCAGTAGCATCACGCGATAGTCCCATAATTTCTATTTTACCGACGTTGGCCTTTGTCTCTACGGCGCGATTTGAAAAGTTTGCCATGTCGGTTGACTTTGCTAAATCTCCTTTGTCAACATTCGAATTCCTTCACCTTGACTTTTCGTGGAAAAATCAATGGTGCTCCACCAGAAGGACAGAACTATCTATCACCAGACTACGATGCCGAGTTCCCCCACTGAACTTTCACCTGCACAGGTCTGGTCTCGCACAGTCGCATTTGTGCCTCGACTGCAACGAGAGTGAATCTCTACACCACTTCAGCTACAGGAACGTTTTCGAAGCCGTATGCAATTTTCTACGGGAGACAAAGCGAATTGATCATTAGGTTATTTCAATTCACTTTATTTTTCACTCATACTGGCTTCAAAAAAAATTTGTTTAGCCTTGACAATTAAATTGAGTTTTCTTTACATATACTTTTTCTAAACATATTCAAAATGTCAAACAATTATATATCTAAAAACAGGTACCGCCTCTTTCATGGCCTACACCTCGCAATGGGTTGCACCAGGTTGCCAGGGAACAACCAACCGACCGACCAATCAGCGCATTTCTACTATGAATTTTGCACGGTCCAAGCAAAGTTGCAAATACAAACATGATAAGTATAAAGAATGTACTAGGCCTCTAATCCACAAATTCTTACTTAAAAATAACTTTTGGTTGACAAGTTAACAATAATAGTATTATAATAATAGTAATAATAATAACGATGCGCAAGAAACCCTATTTCGACTAGGAGCAACCAAGACAAAATATAGAATACGCAAAGTTGAATGTCTGCAACAAAGTGCAGCACTAATTACAGAAAAGAAAAGCTGCAGTCACTGCTACCTACATAAAGAACAAAATTATCAAAATTATTAGTGAGCAGTTTCGAGACACTAACGAATTCTTTTGAATAATACAAATCTATACTACAGGCGAGGCTACCATCGACATAATTGTATTCAGGCATAAAGTTGTGGGCGTGACGTATAAAAACTGTTGCTTGCAATACTATCACATGCATAACCCGTATATATATGGTTGCCCCAGTGCATGCTACGTAGGACTGACTCTCAATTTGATCGAATTGATCAAATTCAGAGAGAATGCAGTTCTCTCTCTCTCTCTCTCATCTATCTATATATATATATATATATATATAGAGAGAGAGAGAGCGAGAGAGAGAGAGAGAGAGAGAGAGAGAGAGAGAATAGCTAGACTGAAATTTATGTACTTACTTACGCATAACAAAGTAAATATTGATGTCACAAACTTCATCGCAAGCTTACAAACACGCCCTACAAGACATAACCATACGCAGATGCTCACTGAATACACCTCCCATACCGCGTGTTTCCAAAATTCATTTTTTCCATTGACCATAAGAGAATGGAATAACCTTTCCCTACATATCATAGAATGCACATCACTAACACGGTTCTTAACAGCACTTGAAAGCGAACATTGAACCCTGTTAGATAGTTCTGTTTTCCCCCCTCCTATAGATGTATGAAATTGCACCTGTCACTTGTTTTTTTTTTCTTAATGCATTTTCTGCCCTTATTTTTTTTTCTTTTCCAATACCTGAAGCCCCACAGGATGCATTTGTCGCTTCGCGCTAAAGCTCTACTATGGTAAAATGCTCACACCAGGGCCTCAAAATGTTTTTCTTTTCTTCTTTTACTATGTTTCTCTTTTTTTTCCTTCCCTTGACTACGGTCTTATTATGCGAGCCTTTTTTTCTTTATATGCACATACCACTAATCGCTCTTGTGTTGCACTTTCTTTGTAATTATTTGCTGTTTCCATTGTATCACTATTTGTGTTATTTTGTATTCAACTACTGTATATGCCCTCCTTCTATGATCCCTTTGGGATTGGCAGTATATATATATATATATATATATATATATATATATATATATATATATATATATATATATATATATATATATATATATATATATATATATATATATATTGTAATGAAGACAGCGGCGCTCGGGCATAGGCGCATGCTCGGCTAGGGCGAGGAGGAGAAAGACGAAGGGGAGAATAAGACCAGCCGGCCCGCAGCAAGGGCGCTGTCTCTGTTTTCTTCTTCTTTACAATGGCGCAGTCTACGACCATCGAACCATAAGCGCGAACCTCATTGTGACATACTCATTGTGACATACCATCGTCGCCTATCATCGCACCTCCCTCTTTCTCTTTCTTTCCCCTTCCCCCTTACCCTCGTGAGGAGTAGCAGGCTAGAATCCCGCTTTCCAGGCCGACCTCTCCTCCTTCTTCTCATTAAAAGCATCTTCTTCTTCTCGTTCATGGCATCCGCCAGCCTGCAGCCGCAGTAAGTGCGAATTGAGGACGGCGTCCAAGCCTCCTCAGCGCCTAGTAACCTGCCGCCGCTGCAACCATCGTTCGGGGACGGCGCCTAGGCCTCCTCGACGGCTCCACACCACTTCACCGACGCCGTGATCCCTGTTCACAACACGGGGCGCCGTCCACGCGTCCTTGGCCATGGATCCAGCCGCCGTGAGCACCGAGACCGCCCCGCACTCGGCGAACACCGCCCATGGCTCTTCGGGCGCCTCAACCGACAACGGAGCGGAACTTTAGCGTGTCCTGGAGGGTCTATCTCGTCAGCTCCACCGCACGTCGTTCTTGAACTCCGGGTTCTCTCCTGCCGCTTCACCATCGGCGGCTGGTTGGGTAGTGCCAGTGTTTCGCGGCTTCCAGGACGACGCTTTCCTGTGGATCGAGACCATCAACTCGTTCGGTGACCACCATGCCTGGACGGACCAGCATAAATGGCTTGTAGCCATCGACAACCTTCGCGATGCTGCCAAGGCCTGGCATGCTTACGAAGGCATCAGGCAACAAACTTGGCCTGAATGGTGTGCTAAGTTGAAAAGTCTTTTTCGCCCGCTTTTTAATGACGGCGACCCCCTCCCTGCCGACCGAGTCACTACCACACACGGGAGTCGAGAGGTACACCACCTCGATAGTGCAGCTCGGGCATTCACCAGATTGCCCTCCTTCTATGACCTAGATCGTGAAGGGCGCCGTCCTGGCGGTGCAGTTCTGTCCTGCACTAACGAGCCCTCTCTCAGATACCGATTTCCTGAGGGGCAACAACGCGATCATGAATCTGTGTCCTGCAGCTCGTTCACAGCAAGCTTCGCGGAACACCCAGCGACAGACACGGACAAAGGCCACAAGGTGGGCTTTGCGGGCGAGGACACAAACTCCGTGTCGCAACCCACTTCAAGATCTTCCTTGCCCGAGACCAAGATCCCTTTCATGCCATAGAAGTGGATGACGCAGACCGGAAGCTCGTCACTACCTTGGCACGTGGAAACGCCGGCTCCTCTGACTGTCAACACGGTATCAGAAACCGAAGGAGTCCATACCAGCAATCTTTGTTAATGTGCTCTCTGACCCGCCGGAGCTACACACGCGAAGATCACTGCAGTCATTGGCCAAATGCACAGATGGTCTCCTTGCGCGTAGCAAGAACCGAACGGCTGGTACAAGCGACCTTCCAGTACAGCACGTGTGCGCCGATGGCTTGACTGGTGGCTTCCGCAATGATACCGCCACATCCATGACTCCGTAGTCGACGCTTCCAGTATATCGGAAGCGCGCACCGGAAAGCGCTTGCAGAGACGTTCCCGCCTCATTCAACGATGTCTCTCTGATGGAGGCCGGATAGTCTAACACGGCTGCAGACATCGGTGACATGCCGCCTAGATCGAAGTGTCACTATCTTACGACCAAAGAACGTGAAGTTTTATGGCAGACTCAGCATCCAGATGCGTATAGCGCTAAAGTAGTTGGCACTGATGACGCGACAGTGCGGAAGCTTGTCCCAAGGTTGCAGAAAAAGTGCCAGCTGCTAGCGTCGTCTTCTGCCCCTCACCACGTTAGGCCACAGCACGACCGAGGCCTTCAACGACTACCCGGGCACAGCGAGTGTCTCCCGCAGAATGTGCGGCATTTTGGAAAGAGAAGTCGCGGCTTACACGAGACCGACTTTCGCGGCACAGTCAAAGCCGCCCGCCAAAGTCAGTTTCTCTCCATGGAGTGTCGCAGCGTGGCCGTGAGCGGCCTCTGCGAGGCAGCCAATCTCGCCAGCCAGAAGCATCGGTGTCTCTAAAAGCCGGCGTCTCTACGATGGTTCAGGGCCCCGGACCTCTAAATGGTTTCACCAGCAACCGCCGCCAGTGAACGGTCATTTTTTGGCAGGACACCAGGACACCGTGCTCGCAGCGTGGCCGAGTCTAATGAAGACAGCGGCGCTCGGGCATAGGCGCATGCTCGGCTAGGGTGAGGATGAGAAAGACGAAGGGGAGAATAAGACCAGCCAGCCCGCAGCAAGGGTGCTGTCTCTGTTCTCTCTTCTTTACAATATATATATATATATATATATTGTGAGACAACGTTTAGTACGCTCAAGACACTTCTTTATTGTGTCGAGTATGAGCCCCACAACCCAAACCCAAGCTGTGATGATGAGTATGTACATATGAGAAGATGAAGCGCATAAACAATGCTCACACTAAGTTTCCCCGCGCGCGCGAGCGGCCGGCCCGGCCGCGATTCAGACGGGAACGGTACGGCGAACGAAAGGCTTGAGGCGCGAAACGTGAACTACCTCAGATGCACGGTAGCGATGGTCCGAAGAAACCTCGATGGGAGTGACAAGGTAGTTAACTGGGGATGTTTGTTCACGGACAACGTATGGTCCAAGAAAGTGCGATTGAAACTTGGCACACAATCCGGGAGTACGAACAGGCGTCCAAAGTAGTACTTCATCTCCAGGACGGAAGGTGACGTCGCGATGAAAGCTGTCATAGCGCTGCTTGCGGTCTTGTTGACTGGCCTGTGTGTTGAGGCGAGCACGCTGTCTACATTCATGCAGCCTAACGACGAAATGTTCTGGTGTAGTTGAAGGGGTTTTCGTCGTTACATTGAAGAAAGAGGCGTCGGTGGTGAATGTCGGCGCGCGACCGTAGACGAGGTAGAAAGGTGAATTTCCGGTAGTCCGTTGGACAGAGGTGTTATGCGCAAACGTCACGAAGGGTAAGAGTGTGTCCCAGTTATCGTGGTTTGGTCCGATGTACATTGATATCATGTCTGTTAGAGTCCGATGGAATCGCTCTGTTAAACCATTTGTTTGAGGATGGTAGGCTGATGTCGTCTTATGAACTGTCCCACAAGTTTTAAGCACTTCCTCAAGAATTGTGGACAAAAAGGTCTTCCCGCGATCACTAAGCAGCACGCGAGGTGCACCATGACGCAACACAATGGCTTCCAAAAAGAAGGCGGCCACGTCTGACGCAGCACTAGTGCGTAGAGGGGCGGTCTTTGCGTACCGTGTGAGGTGGTCGACCGCTGTCACAATCCACCGATGACCTGCTGGCGTTACGGGAAGTGGCCCGACTAGGTCTATTCCGATGATGGCAAATGGTGTTTCGGGACATGAGATGGGACAACAGGCCAGCAGGAGGTGAAGTTTGTCGTTTCCGGCGTTGAGAAAGTGCGCAAGAAGCGACATACTTGGCCACAAAGGTAGAAAGGCCAGGCCAGAAGAAACGGCTCCTAACGCGGTCGTATGTCTTCTGAAACCCCAAGTGGCCAGCGGATGGGTCATCGTGCAGTGCTTCGAGAACTTGCGCACGCAGTGAACGGGGAAGTACTGGCACCCACCGAAGTCCATCGGTATTGTAAATGTAGCGATGCAGCACGTTGTCTTCCAGCTTGAACCGCCTCAGCTGACGACGTAGTCTGGCATTAGGTGGAGAAGACGTGCCACTTAGGTATCCGATGACGCGGTTACAATAGGAGTCGTCACGTTGACACAAGGCAAACTGAGCGCGGCGGTTAGAAGATAACGACTCAGCAACTGCCAGCGGCGATAACGTGGGTGAAGATGAGGCCTCATGAGCACCTGGAGGGTGCGTGGCCGAAGATGAAAGTGGCAGAGGGCAGCGAGAGAGGGCGTCGGCATCCTGATGCTGTTTGCCCGACTTGTACACAACGTCAAAAGTGTACTCTTGCAAGCGAAGTATCCAGCGACCGAGGCGCCCAGACAAATTTTTGAGTGAGGACAACCAGCATAAAGCGTGATGGTCGGTAATCACAGTGAAGTGGCGTCCATAAAGGTACGGTCGGAATTTTTGTATGGCCCAAACTACAGCGAGACATTCCTGCTCTGTTATCGAGTAGTTCTGCTCGGCAGGTGTTAGTGCACGACTGGCATAAGCGACAACTCGCTCTTGTGAAGTGTCGTCGCGCTGTAGAAGGACAGCACCGATTTCATGGCCGCTTGCGTCTGCGTGCAGAAAAGTAGGCGCACTCTCGTCGAAGTGACGAAGGACGGGGTCTGATGTTAATGCACGTTTGAGGGCTTAGAACGCACACTCGCGGTCATCGGTCCAAGCGAAGGCTGTTCCTGACGTCAGAAGTTTGTGTAATGGCCCCGCAATGGCAGCAAAGTGACTGATGAAACGGCGGAAGTAAGACGCCAGGCCAAGGAAACTTCGCAAATGTTTCTGATTTTCTGGACGAGGGAAACGAATCACGGCAGAAATCTTGTCCGGTCCGGTCGAACGCCATCTTTACTGACAAGGTGGCGCAGTACTTTAATGCTTTTGCTGGCGAAGTGGCACTTCTGTGTATTGAGCTGAAGTCCAGCGTTCGAAATACATGTTAAAACTTCGTCCAAACGCTCAAGGTGCTGAGGAAAAGTGGAGGAAAAAATAACGATGTCATCCAGTAACATAAACAGGTCCTCCACTTTAGGCCTCGTAAAACGGTGTCTATCATGCGCTCGAATGTTGCAGGAGCGTTGCATAATCCGAAGGGCATTACGTTGAACTCATAAAGCCCATCCGGCGTTGCAAAGGCTGTTTTGTCTTTGTCTGCTTCGTGCATAGGTATCTGCCAATACCTGGACCGGAGGTCGAGACTGGAGAAATACTCTGCGCCTTGAAGGGAATCGAGGGCATCGTCGATTCGTGGCAACGGATAGACGTCTTTTTTCGTGATCTTATTAAGGGCTCTGTAATCGACACAAAATCGTACAGAGCCGTCCTTTTTCCGGACCAACACCACAGGAGATGACCAAGAGCTGGACGAAGGGCGGATGACGTCGCGTTTGAGCATGTCCGCGACGTTGTCCTCGATGATTTGCCGTTCCGCCGAAGACACACGGTATGGGCCGCGGCGTACAATGGAGCTGCCGTCCGTTTCAATGCGGTGCTCTGCGACGGAAGTGCGGCCGAGGACCTTGGAATGTACGTCAAACGAAACGCTGTGCTTCTGAAGAATGGCTAAAAGGTCTCTCTTTTGCTGAGCAGTAAGGTGGGGATTGATGGTAGCATTTAAAGCAGCGCTCGCAGCCTTAGAATCAGTTGAGGCAGACAAAGGTGGTGGTTCTGCGCGAAGGGAAACCAGCGAAAAAGGCTCGGTGTCAGCGAAGCAACTCACAGCAGTGCCTTGGGGCAGCATTACTGGCGAGGAAGTTGGGTTAAGCGCGGCGACCAACGCTTTACTGTCGCTAAACCGCACAAGACCAGATGCGATGGTAAGCCCCGTAGGTTTGCAGCGACCAGATGGTGCAATGAACACGTCACCATTAACAAAGGTATCAGAAGCCAGCGTAATAATATTCTCGTCTCCCGGCGAAATACAACAATCAGCGGCTGTGACGAAACGCAAGCTGTGAGGAACGTCATCGGCGGAAAACTCTGTGTCTGTCATATGAATGACTCGCTGACGACAAGATATGAAAGCTGATGCCGAAGAGAGGAAGTCCCAACCCAAGATGAGCGCGTGAGTGCACGAGGGCAGCACAAGAAACTGAATATGATGAAGGATGCCATCAATGGAAACGCGCACTGTACAAACACAGGAAGGCCGAATAAGAACTCCGTCAGCGCAGCGAAGGGGAGGGCCATTGTACGGCGTCTTCACTTTTCTCAAGCGGGAACACAAGTCTGCACTAATGACGGAAAGCGATGCGTCTGTGTCCACTAGTGCCTCAGTCCGTACACCTTCAACGTACACCAACAATATATTTGACGGGCGGTGCGGAGGAGTTTCATATAGTGCGAACGATGCAGCTTTCCCTCCCGAAGCTGCACTATTCAGTTTTCCAGTCGATGATCAGGAGTCGAAGTAGCAGGCCGAAGTGGGGAAGATGAGCGCCGCATCGGTGAAGGCGAGCGACGACGCGGGAATCGGGAACTACCAACTGAGCCGAAGTTCTGCGGAGACTGTGATCGACGTGGGCTGTTCTGGTATGGGCGACGATATTGCGGTCCAGTGGTTGGTTCAAAGTCCTCGTTCGTTCAAAGTCCTCCATCCCGTTCAAAGTCCTCGTAGCCTCGTCTTTCGTCTTGCTGACGGCGTCGGCAAAACCTTGCAATATGGCCACGGATGCCGCAATAGAAGCAGATCGGCCGAGGAGTGCGCCAGGCGTTGTAAGGCTGGACCGGCGCTCGTGGTGTGAGGGAGTTGAGCGAACCATGCACTCCAGGCACCTCTAGTGGTGTCTGCTGGGGCGGTGGTGTCATAGCAGCAATCTGAGCATATGTTGGCGTTGGCACAGGATGCGGGCTCGGGACTTGCGTGCCGGTCATGGAAGCCAGTTCGTCCCTCACGACGTCACGTAGATTGGCACCGGTGGCGTCGTGCGAACCTCAAGATAGCACGGCGAAGCTTGTGCATGAAGTTCCTCTCGGATGATCGAGCGGATCAATGCACGCAGCTCTATGTCATTGCTTGGCCTCAGGTCAGACATGTCACGTTGCAAGCGTGCGGTCTGAAGCTCATCGAGGCGCTGACAGGTAGCGACAATATCGGCTACGGCCGTGGGGTTCTGCACTACGAGCGCATTGAAAGCCACAGTCCCTATACCTTTGAGCAGGTGGCGCACACGGTCGTTGTCCGCGATTGAGCTGTCGACGCGACGGCAGAGGGCGAGTACGTCTTCTATGTAAGAGGTGTATGACTCTCCCGTGTGTTGAACACGCCCAGCAAGCCTCTTCTTCGCGATATCTGAGCGCACAGACGGGTTGGCAAATATCTGGCGTAGCTGAAACGTAAAAGAGGTCCAATTCGGAAAATCTGACGCATGGTTGAAGAACCATGTCTTTGCGACGCCGGTTAGGTAAAACGCAACGTGGGTGTGTTTGCCAGGCTCATCCCAGTGGTTGATGGCACTCACGCGGTCATACTCCTCCAGCCAGTCTTCAACGTCTTCACCACGAAGCCCA
Source organism: Rhipicephalus sanguineus (assembly GCF_013339695.2). NCBI lineage: Eukaryota > Metazoa > Arthropoda > Arachnida > Ixodida > Ixodidae > Rhipicephalus > Rhipicephalus sanguineus. The sequence continues at coordinate 34,667,251 of NC_051181.1, read as the reverse complement.
GCGAACATTGGTGGATCTTTTTGAGGGCTCGTGACCATCCAAGAAGGGGTTGCCGCCGGGGCGTGCGTTGGGGTTGCTGCCGTGCCGGGCTGCTCGTGTTGCGACATCGTCGAACTCGGGTGGTGTAAGCGGCGTCCCGAACGGAGCTCCAGGGATGTGTTCTAGGTAAAGCTGGAGATGGTCGGTTAGCGTGAGAGGATCCAGGGACCGGACAGCACTCTCCACCACTTGTGAGACAACGTTTAGGACGCTCAAGACACTTCTTTATTGTGTCGAGTATGAGCCCCACAACCCAAACCCAAGCTGTGATGATGAGTATGTACATATGAGAAGATGAAGCGCATAAACAATGCTCACAATAATATATATATATATATATATATATATATATATATATATATATATATATATATATATTTATATATATTGTGAGGAACAGAGACAGAGACAACACCCATTTCTCGGGCAAGCTGTTCTAATCTCTCTTCGTCTTTCTCTGCCTCCATCTAGCTGCCCGCGCGTCACATCACCGGTGTCGCTCTTCGTCCTCACACTCGGTCATGACTGCGAGCACGTGGAGTTGCCGACAGTGTTTCTGGTGGGCGGGGTTGACTGCTTCCTGGTGGTCGGCCCCGACCACACTGCAATGTGGATGGGGGATATGCGAGAAGCGTCTCTGGTGGGCGACACTGACTTGCTCGCGCTGGTCGGTCTCGGTCACGCAGTGACGTCATGTGAGCTGTGAAAGATGCATCTGGCGGCCGGCTTTCGCTGTGTCGCGAAGGAAACGGCAGGTACGGCATACCAGGAGGGGATTTGTCCGCAAAAAGAATCTTGCGTGACTTCGACGAAACTGAGAAGCCTTTTCCTTTCGCCACTCTCCTTGTGTTAGTAATGGAGCGCATACTGTGTATTCCATCAATGTCCGACAGCTCTGGAGCCTGTCCGCGTGGCACATCGGGCACCTTAATTGAAGGGTGCAGCGCAGGATGCTTGAGGATAGCTGACGGTACGTCAACCTGCGATGGAATTAGCGACTGGGCAACACTCGAGCGCTTGTTCCGGAACACCTTCTCACCCAGCATCAGCGTGTTCGGGACATTGAGCTTCATTCCATCAGACGAGGGGAGAATAGAACAGCTTGGCCCAGGAACGGGTGTTGTCTCTATCTCGTCCTTTACAATGGCGCAGCCTACAACGCAAGCCGAACATTGCAGCTGAAGCCACCTGTCGTCGCGCGTCGTCGGCATCGCGGGTCTCCCAATCCTAGGAACGCCGTCCACGCTTCCTCGGTTATGGACACCGTGGCCCGACCGCTGCTACAGCTACCCATCAAACCATCCCAGGACGGCGTCGAGGCCTCCTCGGTGGCTCAAGGGCATGCTTACCCCGGCGCCGCCAAGACAGTAAACGGCCTCCCGTTGCCCGGGAATGCCGCTCACGCTTCCCGTGGCGACACCCTCTCATTCAGGGCTCCATCGGCACCTGAGCCGCTTTGGGGTGCGGTACGAGTTCCTTCAGTCCAGCAGCCCGCCGTCGTGGGCCCAACCACCACGGCCTGCTGGTCCAACATCACTGGCTCCGCACACGAACCATCGGAGAGCGCCGCGCACCTGCGGCGTACCATTGCGCGACTCCGCGTCACGGCCAACGCCTTGACAGCGTCGAGCTCTACGCTGTTTCCTCCCATTATTCCGGCACTGACAGCAACCAACGCCATGTTGGATGTAGCCACCTCGCTAGACCTCGAGGCCAGCTCGCCTGAGCAACGTAGAGAGCTCCGGTCTACCCTCAGCCAGGTCTCTATTCAACTTGGTGACTTCGCGCACACACTCTGCCGTTTCGCGCCTGCCGTTTCACCATCCCAGGCTACCTTCATACTACCGGAGTTCCGCGGCTTCCAGGACGACGCCGAAAAATGGGTGGCGACCGTCAACGCTTTAGGAGCTCGCGAAGCCTGGACGGAGGCGCAGAAATGGTTCATGGCGGTAGACCGCCTTCGGGAAGGTGCCGCGGCGTGGCACGGGTACGAAGGCGTGAGGCAGCAGTCCTGGGCAGGATGGAGTGCAGCCCTGAATGCCGCTTTCGGCCTGTTGCCCGGTACCTTCGGTGCGTCCAAGACCTCCACCGAGGACGGAGTTCTGGAGGGCCACAACCTTGAGGCTGGAACGGTGCCTTACTGTCCATCGACGGTGTACGTCGTTGATTTTGACGCTTACCGGAGCAGCCCTGCCCCTCCTCTGCCGGTCAGGGACTCTGCGTCGGTAATGGACATGAGCATATCACCGTCAGACCTTCCACAAACGGAGAAACTGCCCTCTCGTTCATCGTCGTCAGAACATATACAGGCGCTCCCACCTGTCGTGCCAGATGAACGACACGACCATAAGGACTACCAGACCACGATCGCCAGTAACGCGACCTACGCCATGCCACTACACAAAGTAGGACATCCAGATGTCGCAAACGAGATGCCTGGCCAGCCAGGCGTCATTATCGTCAGAGACTTGGCACCGCAAACCAGCTGCCCTGTTGACGACACTGCTCGCTCCAGGGACACATCTTGTTCACGTGACCCTTCATCAGGAAGCGCCAGCTCGACCCAGCGTGACAACTGCGCCCGACCTCACATAGTCCGACACGCGACAGTTAGGCATGCTGTACTATGTTCAAAGCTGCGGCGGGACCAACGTCAGCGTTTCGAGGCAAGCCTGCCACCATGCCGAAACAGTAATTGCCACCCACCCGAGCAACTACAGACACTTCGCGAGAAGTCTCTTGGCCGGAAACTTCGAGTAGCTCGACACTGCCAATTCCGTGCACGACAGGCCAATGGGAGAAATTTCCCTACAAAGTCGCAGCGTGGCCGAGGTCATCGTCCACCGCGACACAGCCAGTGAAACTTCTAGCAGACCACCAAACTATGCTGAAGCGGGGTCAGGGCCGACCACGACGAAACAGCCAGTGTCGCCCACCGGACACATTTCTGGCGGATCTCCTGACCGAGTTGCCGCGTGGTAGGGTCCGACCAGCGCGATTCAGCCAGCACCGTCCACCTGAAATATTGTCGACGTCTCCGCGCGCTTTGCAGTCATGGCCGAGTGTGATGACGAAGCTCGACACCGGGGCTCTGGCGCGCGGGGACAGCTAGCGGGTAAAGGAAGAGAAAGACGAGGGGAGAATAGAACAGCTTGGCCCAGGAACGGGTGTTGTCTCTATCTCGTTCTTTACAATATATATATATATATATATATATATATATATATATATATATATATATATATATATATATATATATATATATATACATGAAGGAAAGAAGTGTTAATTTCTAAGGGCTCGTTTTCTTTGTTATACACAATATTAATGAGCACTACCAGACAATAATGCCAAGGAAAGTATAGGGGATGTTTTTAGTAGTAAGTGTAAGGTAAATGTGAAGAAAGAAAAGTGGACGAAAAGATAGCAGGAACCGAACCTGCGACCTTCGAATAACGCGTCCGATGCTCTACCAACTGAGCTACCGCGGCGGCCATCCCTCCGTCCACTTTATAGGGTATATATGTACATTTAAACGTGGGAGCGTCAGTCAGCGCCGCCAGTAGCCATGACGGCGAGTGTGGAACACTCCTTTTTGCCTGTTGGCGTCACGTTACACGTGAACTTATTACGAGCTCCCGCCAAGACGTATGCAGTGACGCGGCACTAAATAAAAGAGAATAAAAAGAAACGGTACACACGCCCCGAGACTGTCGCTTCGCCTCAGCGCGCAGAAAAGAGAGCGGTGTGTGTCGGCGTTATGTCGACGGCAACGACTGGCAAGGAATCGGCAGTTTTTCTAGACGTACCGTGCCTACTGTCTGGCCGTTATAGACGCATCCGCGATGCATCAAGAGAATCGCATTTTTTTACTTGTTTGTTTCCTTAGTTTCTTGCGCTGGGCCGTTCCAGTGAGCTTTTGGAGCAGCATGCTGCTTTCCGAGTTTCTTTTTGAGCTAGCGGGAACCATTATGTTTGGGTACGAACAGGATATTGTGGTTGCATAATAACCGAATTTCCTTTGGTGTACCACTTAGGTGTTGCTCGTTTGCTCGTTGCGTTACCTCAAATTGAAACTGGATAAGTTTGAGTACGCTAGGAGTGACAGTAAAAAAACGAAGTTAAAGATAGTGTTTATTTGTCAAGAAAGTGTTAAGCGGGCGTGCAAAAATGATACCGTCGTTGAAAGATGATCTTGTACACCGGAAAATGTGCACTTGGATAGTTTTTTTGTTAGGAATGAACGTATAGTAGAACACATACGACCGATGCGTTGTGCAATAACCTCTAGATCTGCCGTCTATCCCGCGCAAAAAAGGCCCCTATCTAATCTATTACATTTCTTCTTTTTCTTTCTTTCTTTTTCTTTTTTTCCACAGTCGACTGACTCATATGCTGGAAGTATTGTCTTGAATCGTGTTGGCGCAGGTACACCAACAGGTTACCCTAATGACCTGGAAGCTCTCGTGAAGCTCTCCATTCATGTGCTGTAAGCGCAGTCTCCTTCAACTTTGCACTTCAGCAAGCACAAAGTCGATCATGAATCACCTACTGGCCCAATAGTCCACTTTGATCAGCACAAAGAGTTTCAGAAAAGCGAAGTTTGGCATTTTTGCACTGACAACAATTATTGTTAATGCAACATAATATAGTAACTATTCGTACAATCTCTGAAAACCACCTCTTTATTCTGTATCACTCCTAATGTAGAATATAATATGCATTTGACTTGCTCACCAACGGCTGGGTCACAAGACACAGCAGAGAAAAGCGAACACTCACAGCAGAGAAAACGAAGACATCGCTTGCCGAAGGCATTGATATCCGATCAACATCTATCTGATCTGAGCAACATTTCTGATGTGAAAAACATTTTGCAGCCTGAAACTAGGAAGGAACCTTCACAAGAATGTGTCCAGCACCACTACGAATTCGCGTTCCATGCCGAGACAAACGACCTTACTGAGCGAACTAATCCGAGTACTCAGGGAAGACTCGCTCCATATAATGCAGTAGAGCAGAAAGGAGAGGATGATTGGGACGTCCACTTTCCGGCAGCTGGCATTGCAGTTAATACATCGCTGCAGACGTCTACTGGTATGAGGCCGTACATAGACGTGTATGAAAAGCTGCCCAAGTTGAAAGAGGTTCTCAGTCTAGATACTCCTGTTAGCGTCACATTTATGTACACGTTACAGAACCCCAGGTGATGAAAATTTTCCGAAGCCCTCCACTACGGCGTCCCTGAAAATCACGCCGTGATTTTTGGACGTTAAACACCATGAAATATTGCTCTTAGTGCCACGAGTTATGACAGCCGCAGCGCGTGACAACCGTAACAGTCTGCCAGAAGATCAGAGTTATTGCGGCGATGAAAAAAGCCACACAAGCACAAAAAAAACAGGCGCCCCTATGACTGCTGCCGCCTACTTGCTCCGGCGTACAACATCGAAGACGCGTTGTGGGTGCGAAAGGAAGGCAGCTGACCGGGCAGAAAGTCTCTCTCTTTCTTCACTCTCGCTCGCACACACACACAAACACACACACACACACATATATATGTATATATATATATATATATATGTATATATATACATATATATATATATATATATATATATATATATATATATATATATATATATATATATATATATATTGTCAAGACGTTTATTAACGGGCACTCAGCGACAGTCAAAGCGGGGCCGCCTCTCTGCACGAGGGGCGTGCTTTCAGAGAAGAGAACGACCCACTGGAAGGCGCTCGACAGGACGACCCATTACTGAGTAGGAATGCTTCGCTACAATTTCCCCGGCTACGAAAAGGGAGCCGCCTGGCGGCCTAGCAACTTGTCACTATGAGCGGGTCATGGTAGGGCTTCAGGCGCGCCACGTTGACAATGTCGCGCCCTCGACGGCGCATGTCCAAAGATGGGTCGATGGGTTCGATGAGGTAGTTCACCGGGGATGTGCGTTCGACGACACGGTAGGGGCCTTCGTATTTGGGCATTAGTTTGGAAGAGAGGCCAGGTGCAGTGGTAGGGACCGAGAGCCAAACGAGCGCTCCAGGAAGGAACGTGGACGCAGGACTGGTGTTGTCACCGCGAATACTTTTCTGCCGCTCTTGGCTATTCGTAGTAAAGGTCTTGAAGAGCTCGCGACACTCCTCAGCAAGTCTGGCTGTGGCAGAAATAGGCGCACATTCAGATCGATCCGGCTTGTAGGGAAGGATTGTGTCAATGGTGTGCGACGGGTGTCTGCCATACAATAAGAAAAATGGTGATAAACCAGTAGTGCTCTGAGGAGCGGTATTGTAGGCGTACGTGACGAAGGGCAGAATGACATCCCAATTCGTGTGGTCGGCGGCGACGGACATCGAGAGCATGTCGCCTAGCGTGCGGTTGAAGCGTTCGGTGAGGCCATTCGTCTGCGGGTGGTAAGCAGTAGTTTTGCGGTGAACAACGTTGCACTCTTTGAGAATGGCTTCGACGAATTCCGACAAGAAGACACGGCCTCGATCACTGAGCAGCTCCTGGGGTGGACCGTGACGCAGCATGAATCGGTGGAGCAGGAAGGAGGCCACATCGCTCGCTGTAGCCGCAGGGAGGGCAGCAGTTTCAGCGTATCGCGTGAGGTGGTCTACAGCGGCGATGGCCCAGCGGTTACCAGCGGACGTCAGAGGAAGTGGCCCATATAAATCGATGCCAACGCGCCCAAACGGTCGGTCAGGGCAAGGTAGAGGTTGCAGACCTGCTGGCGACAGGTGAGTTGAAGTTTTGCGGCGCTGACAATCGATGCAGGAGCGAACGAACTTCTCCACGTAGCGGTACATCCCTCGCCAAAAGTAACGTTGGCGAATGCGGTGGTAGGTTTTCGATACCCCAGGGTGGGCACACTGCGGATCAGAGTGGAACGACTCGCATATGTCAAAACGCAGACTGAGGGGTATTACTAGTAGCCACTGGCGGCCGTCGCCGTTGTAATTGCGTCGGTGGAGCAGGTCGTCGCGAACGGCGAAATGGTGGGCTTGACGACGCAACAAGCGAGTGGATGGTGTGGCCGATGGATCAGTCAGCAAGTCTATCAGTGAGGCAATCCATTGATCCTTGCGCTGCTCGGTAGCGATGGTGTGAATATCGATGGAAGAAACGACAAAGTGAGACGCTGAGTTGTGGGCATTGTCGTCAGGCAAGGGAGAGCGCGACAGGGCGTCGGGGTCAGCATGCTGACGTCCATTGCGGTACAGCACGCGGATGTCGTAGTCTTGCAGGCGAAGTGCCCCACGGGCAAGACGGCCTGAGGGATCCTTCAATGACGACAACCAGCACAGTGCATGATGGTCGGTCACGACATCAAATGGGCGACCATACAAATAAGGTCGGAACTTTGTAAGGGCCCAAATGATTGCCAGGCATTCTTTCTCCATGACGGTGTAGTTGGTCTCGGCTTTAGTAAGCGTACGACTTGCATATGCGACAACATATTCCGGGAACCCAGGTTTGCGCTGCGCAAGGACAGCACCGAGGCCAACACCGCTGGCGTCCGTGTGTACCTCTGTAGGGGCCGTAGGGTCGTAGTGGCGTAGAATGGGAGGAGACGTCAACAAACGACGGAGCTTTGCGAAAGCGTCGTCGCACTCTGACGACCACGAATTGAGGGGCCCGTTACTTCCAAGGAGCTTCGTCAGCGGTGATATGATAGTCGCGAAGTTTCGGATGAAGCGCCGAAAGTAGGAGCATAGTCCTACAAAACTGCGCAGTTCTTTGACGGACGTAGGTTTGGGGAACTCTGTCACGGCCCGAAGCTTGACTGGATCTGGGAGGATGCCGTGCTTGGACACCACGTATCCTAGTATCGTGGTGTCCAAAACCTGCCGCAGGCGTTGAAGGTGTGTTGAGAAGTCCGGGGCGAAAACGACGACGTCGTCGAGGTAGCATAGGCACGTGTGCCATTTCAAGTTGCGCAGAACGGTATCCATCATGCGCTCAAAGGTCGCAGGCGCATTGCACAGCCCAAACGGCATGACGTTGAATTCGTACAAGCCGTCGGGTGTGACAAACGCTGTCTTCGGTCGAGCGTCATCAGCCATGGGGACTTGCCAGTACCCTGAGCGCAAATCGAGCGATGAAAAGAACTCTGCTCCTTGCAGGCTGTCAATGGCATCGTGTATTCGAGGTAGGGGATAGACGTCCTTACGGGTGATCTTATTGAGTCGTCGGTAGTCCACACAGAACCGCACAGAGCCGTCCTTCTTCGCAACGAGAACGACAGGAGACGCCCACGGGCTGTTTGAGGGTCGAATAACATCGCGGCGAAGCATGTCTTCGACTTGCTCGGAAATTACACGACGCTCTGTTGGCGACACGCGATATGGACGTTGCCGCAGTGGTGGTTGGGCGCCAGTGTCGATGCGATGCGTGACAGCAGACGTGCGGCCGAGAGAAGTTTGCGCTACATCGGACGAAGAACGAAATTCTTCCAACAGGCACAGAAGCTGGGAACGCTCGACCGACGTAAGATGTTCAGCAATCGAGGAACCAAATAAATCAACGGGTGACGAATCAGATGTGGAAATAGCACTGAGCGAATGGGAGTTGGCGCAGTGCGTGTCACCCGGTGCGTCCATAACTTGTGCGTCTTCGAGGGCTTCAGCTCTGCCGAGACATTCCCCTCGCACCAACATAACAATGTACGGGGATGGGTTCGTAACAAAAATGTCGGTGTCGCCCTGAATGACTTGCACGGTCGCAAATGGCACCAACAAGCCTTTTCTAGTGAAGACGCGGTCAGATGGAGAGAGGAGTGCAACGGCGTCGGCGAGACCGGTGCAGCAGACTGACACAGCCGTTGACGAGTTTGCAGGAAGTGTGGTGTCGTCTTTGACGAGTACCTTGGTCGCAGCCGGTGGACTGTCCGCCGGCGTCAAATCTGACAATGGTGAGAGCTCTATTTCGGCTGGTGCGCAACGAATTACGGCGGCGTGATGGGCGAGAAAATCCCATCCTAGGATGACGCCGTGAGAGCATGAGGAAATTATGATGAATTCGACGGCGTACAGAGCGTCCTGAATCACGACACGGGCTGTGCACACCGCTGTCGGGTGAATACTGTGAGCGCTGGCTGTACGGAGGGAGAGCCCGGAAAGTGGCGTCGTCACTTTTCGTAGTAGTCGGCTAAATTTAGCGTCCATAACGGAAACGGCAGCTCCAGTGTCAACAAGGGCCGATGTGCGCACACCATCTACAAACACGTCTACTACGTTTGATGGGCTTTGCTGAGGGCTTTGGCTGTTCGATAGCGTCGCAGCCCTTGCCTCTTGGACTGCGACAACTAGTTTTCCTGGTCTCGTGCGACCGGACGAGGCCGCATCGGTGACAGTGAGCGGCGTCGTGGGGACGGTGAACGACGGGTAGATGGACCTGGGCGTGACGTCGGTGACATAGGCGGCAGCGGGTCATAATACGGGCGGCTCGACTGGTTGGTGACAGCTGATCCGACTCGAGGCGGCTGCACGCGGTTGCAATAGCGGGCTACGTGACCGGCGCAAGCGCACGCAAAGCAGATAGGGCGGTTGTCGGAAGTGCGCCATCGGTTTGCCGGGCTAGGTCCCATCCACGTGGCAGGACGCGAGGGACGGGGCGGCTGCTGATATGACGACTGCATGGTGGGCTGCAGTCGGCGCGTATGGATGATGTCGGTGTACGCAGCCAGCACACTCGCTTCGAAGGCCTGAGGCCTGGTGACGGCTCCAGCGTATGTTAGCGAGGGCACCACAGGGAGCGCTGGGGGCGGCCTGGCTGCAACTTGTGCGTAAATGAGCGGCGCAGACGCAGGAGGGGACTGGTGGTATTCCGGCATAACCTCCGCGATTTCCTGCTCAATAGCCCGGCGTAGGGGAGGCAGCAGTGTAGTCGACGACTGTGCAACATCCTGCGGGTGAGAGAAGGCCAGTAAGGAGAACTGGCGGGCAATTTCCTCCCGGACGAATGACTTGATTTCGGCGAGTAAGAGGAGTGGTCCGACACGGCCGACAAGCCAGCGAGATCGGCGTCGCGTGATGGAGGTCGACGCGTCATCAGCCGCTGCCGGCGTAGCTCCTCGTAGCTTTGGCACAGCGTGATGACCTCTGCCACAGTGCGAGGGTTTTTGGCGAGTAGCATGGTGAAGGCATCGTCGTCGATGCCTTTCATGATGTTCCGGATCTTGTCGGCTTCAGACATGGTTGCGTTGGCTTTCTTGCACAAGTCGAGCACGTCTTCAATGTAGCTCGTGAAAGACTCGCCGGACTGCTGGGCTCGTTCACGTAACCGCTGTTCGGCTTGCAGCTTGCGAACGGCAGGGCGGCCAAAGACGTCGATGATGGCGGTCTTGAAAGCGGACCACGTAGCGAAATCGGATGCGTGGTTGTTGTGCCATAGACTTGCCACACCCGCGAGGTGCAAAACGAGGTTGCTCAGTTTGCCTGCCTCGTCCCATTTATTAGGGACGCTCACACGCCCGTAGATCGCGAGCCAGTCCTCGACGTCGGTGCCATCCGCGCCGGTGAAGATAGGAGGGTCGCGGATGCGGGGGACACCCGGACATGGCGTCGGTGCAAGAGGAGGCGTTTGCTGGGCGGCGTCTTGAGTCATGGTAGCAGGCACGGTACGGGATCGAAGCTCCAAGGGCATCGAATGCGGACCGTAGTTGTTTAAAGGGCACAGCACTCTCCACCAAATTGTCAAGACGTTTATTAACGGGCACTCAGCGACGGCGCACGCCAGCGACAGTCAAAGCGGGGCCGACTCTCTGCACGAGGGGCGTGCTCTCAGAGAAGAGAACGACCCACTGGAAGGCGCTCGACAGGACAACCCATTACTGAGTAGGAATGCTTCGCTACAATATATATATATATATATATATATATATATATATATATATATATAGTCGAGAAAGGAAGACAAAACGTACGAAACAAGCTTTACTAACGTTTCGGCAGGAGGGCCTGCCTGACGAAGGCAGGCCCTCCTGCCGAAACGTTAGTAAAGCTTGTTTCGTACGTTTTGTCTTCCTTTCTCGACTGCATTTCCCACCGGATCCATTGAACTTCATCCTCGCATATATATATATATATATATATATTGTAGCGGCAGCAGCATCGGCGTCGCAAAGAAGAGGACGGAGACGCTCGCTCTTGCACGAGGCAGGTGCCGCTGCCACGGGCCTGCGCGCGCTTGCGTTCGAAAGAAAGAGATGAAAATACTTCTGATCAAGGCGGTCGTGTCGGGCTCGCTCTCTCTCTCTGGCAAGACCGAGACTTCGCCGGTCTGTGAGGTCCCCCATCGCTACAATTGGTGACCCGGCCTTCGACCACGCCCTTCGACGAGCGGCGCTGCCATGTTGCCGTCACTCTGCCCACCAGTGAAGCCGTTCCACCCGGCCTACCCCCGAGCGTGGTTTATGCAGCTCGATGCTATTCTCGCACTGAATGGCATCACGGCACAGCCGATGATGCACGCCGTCCTACTCCAAGCGCTGCTGGTTGAGCTACACCATCTTGCTGCCGCAACGACATCCAGCCCGCAGCCTTATGACGACCTCTGCGCTGCGGTGCTGGCCCGCTAAGGCGAGACGTACCGCCCGCTACCGGGGACCCGTAAGTTCCGGGTTACCCCTTCCGCAACGCGAGCGGTACTACCCGGTCCACAGCCCTCCCATGACCGCGACCTGCCTTCCCCGGCTACGTCTCTTTCAACCTCTCGTCCGGCCACCAGCGCAGCGGTTCCCGCGCCAGACAACCAGCCCGACGAGGTTCAGGTTCCCACGCCCGAGGTTCCCGCACCCGACGACGTTCTTGCTGCCATCGACCAGTCTGCCACGAGGTGTATTTCTTCGACGACCTCGGCCGACGGTCCATCAGGCATGCCCGCCATCCGCCCGTCGTCCCTGTCCTCGCCGGCTCACGACACGTCCCTGACCTCGGCTTCCACGCTGGCTACCTTGCCGCCCGAACTGGAAGCTGACACGGACAACCTCTCGCCCACTGTTCGCCCCTCGCTCGCGGAGGTTTCGCCGTCGACGGTACCCGAACACGACCTTTCACCGACTTCTAAGCTCTGCGCCTCTTGTCACCAGCGACCAGCGTCGCCCTCGACGTCTACCGCAGCAGAAGTTCGTGTCCCTTACCAACTTCGGCCGCACTTGCGCGACGCTGCTACTATGACGGAAGCGCCTGCGGACGACACGCCTGCTGGTTCGCCAATGGCAGAGCAAGCCGCACATGTGACGCCTGCCACGTCGACCGGCTTCCAGCATCCTGATCAGCGCACGAGCCCTCCTGTGCCACCTGCAAAGGGTGCTTCAACGCGCACAGGTGCATCATCCGAGCCTGCAGCGACTACGCCTGCTCGGTGTCACCGCAGATTTGCTCCTGAGCCCTTGACACAGGACGCCGCCCACCTGACATGTGCCCACTGTGCAGGCGCGCTGTGCCGACATCCGCGTCAGCGCTGTGCCCGCACAGGAAACACCCATCGCAGCAGCTACTCGCCGATGGTTGCTCGTCGTGGCTTCACTGCGCCATTTCGCATTGTTTCGCGCACATCGCCCGCACCGGCCCTTGTGCACCCGCCCTCAACTCCATCTGCCAGCCGCGCTGACTTGCGCCAACCGGTCCGCTACCGAAAGGCCCCTTCATGTCGTCGTGGGATCCGCCTGGGCACGACACCAGCGTACTTTCGCCTAGTTCCCCGCCCTCTACGCTTCTCCCAGAGCCGCCCGCCAGAGACCCAAGGGTTCCCGATAGTCCTTCACCGTTGACGACCTGGACTGCCCACGGACATTCTGTCTCGCGTCACCAGCCTTGTATATACGATCCCATAGTTTTTCATTTCGGCTTCATTTCTGCGGGGGGAGTAATCTGTAGCGGCATCTTCATCGCCGCTCACGATCATCATCACCATTTTACCACTTACGCGCCGCGCCTCTCGCGCAGCTAATGCTCAGAGCTCGAGGCGCGAGCAGAGAAGAACGAGCTCACGCTCCTGGAAGCTGGACGCCGGCAGCCGCTGCCGCTCTGCTTGTACCAGGGCCTTCGAATAAAGTGGCGAGACTTCTGCACGGCGAGCCTTCGTGTCGACATGGATTGCGAGGTTCGGCTGCCCGTCTACCATAGTCACCGATCGCGGTCGGCAGTTTGATTCGGCGCTCTTCACCGAACTCCTCAAGCTTCTCGGAACGACACGCCTCCGCACGACCTCTTACCACCCAAAAACCAATGAGCTGGCCGAACGTTTCCACAGGCATCTAAAGTCCTCCCTCATGGCACAAGGATCACCAGAGAAGTGGGTCGTTCAACTGCCACTCGTTTTGCTTGGCATTAGAACTGCCATCAAAAGCGATCTGGGCTGTTCCTGCGCCGAGTTGGTCTACGGCAGTTCGCTACGCCTGCCATGCGACTTCTTCGAAGCCCCCGCCAAAACACCTGTGCCATTAGCCGGAGACTACGTTTCCGACCTGCAAAACATCTTTCAGCAGTTACGCCCCGTGCCTACACGCCCGCACGAATCGAGAGCTCCTTACGTGTCTCCGCAGCTCACCTCTGCTACACAGGTTTTCGTGCGCAACTGTGCTGTGCGGAAGCCTTTGCAGCCGCACTACTCCGGGCCGTATCGAGTTCTGGAGCGTCGTCCGTCGACATTCGTCGTCAACGTCAACGGCCGGCCCGACACAATCGCTCTCGAACGTATCAAGCCTGCCTATTTCGAAGCAACGTTGCCATCGGCCCCGCCATCGTGCGACGCAACGCTACTGCGTCCCGGATCGCTGCCTTCTCATGCGACACCCAAGACTTCCCGTGTCACCTAGAGTTATCATCGCTCGTCGGACTTTCCTCCTCTCTAGGGGGGGGGGGGGGGGGGGCTCTGTAGCGGCAGCAGCATCGGCGTCGCAAAGAAGAGGACGGAGACGCTCGCTCTTGCACGAGGTAGGTGCCGTTGCCACGGGCCTGCGCGCGCTTGCGTTCGAAAGAAAGAGATTAAAATACTTCTGATCAAGGCGGTCGTGTCGGGCTCGCTCTCTCTCTCTCTCTGGCAAGACCGAGACTTCGCCGGTCTGTGAGGTCGCCCATCGCCACAATATATATATATATATATATTTGCAACGTGTATAAGCCAGGCAACGAGGAGAAGAAGAAGACGTGAGTTGGTGCAGTCTGCCGACGCCATAGTTACACGACCATCAACCTCTCTCCTGTGAATAACCATACTTAAACCTTAACCGTAACAGTTTTCTGGTGGCAGTGCTGGGTAGTACGACCACGACGACGGCGCCGCTACCGCCAGGTGCAAGCCGAAGCCGAAGCCTCGTTCGACTGCCTCAAACACTGCCGGAGATCCCGATGTCCAACAACGGCGATCCGCAGTCGGGTGATTCCACGTAAGATCGAACAAACGATGGCTGGTCGACCTCTCAAATTTATTTCAAAATTTTATATATTATTGCCTGATGAGTGGAAAGAAGAGATCCGCAATTTGTTTTGCCGCCAAAAATTTTTTCGAACCACAGGAAATCAATAATGAAGAAGAGGTGGAGTGGAGCGCTCATCCGCTCTGTTGTTTTGGCCAACTTTCGTTATGAATTGCACAAAATATATTAAAGTTAGGTAGCTGAAATTTATTTACCTAAATATATGCATGTTTTTGCTTCTGCTCAGGTATTTTTAGTTTTTATGTATAGTGCAGATGTTTTTATAAAAAACCTCAAAAATGGCCCAATCGGCAAAATTTTCTTTACTTTGAAGGTCTTTATCTCAAAAAAGCCTTGTAGCAGAGGTACGAAAATTCCGCATTACGTTCTTCGCATGCGTATCTACCAAACTGCCAAATCTTGTATTTATATAACTTCTCAGTAAAGAGATATGATCGGGCTAAGTTCAAGAAAACACCGAACAATGAAAATTTCTGACGGCAATTAAAAAAAAAACCCCATTTTTTAAATTTCTTAAACTTTGTGCACTTATTGTCCTCCACATCAGCTTTCACAATCATTAAAAACATGTTGCATAATGTCGTTGCACTAATAGTTACGGCCCCTCCAATGAGACCCTTAGGCAAGGATGGGCAATTCCGACTTCTTGCCAAGCAAGTGTATAAAATGCAGGCAGGATTGAATTTCTTTTTATTAAAAGGTCAGCAGGTACCTAAAAAGGTGTCGCCGGCACTGAAGACGTTAATTTTGAAATTATTTGGTCACTGCAGCGGCCACGAGCGCGGAGCTACCGAGTAGGCGCGCGCGCACCCGAGATGCTCGTTGTAAGAGACGGCGCAGTGAGAGCTCGTTCTCGCGTCCTCAGACCGATTGAGTTCGAAACAGCAACACCTCACGGGTGACTTGAACGCACGTGCACCGGTAGTCGCAGTGATCTGGTTAATTGCGTCGATTTCTTTTTCAGGGGGCATAAGAATGTCATCGTTAAACTGTGCGTTCCGTGAAGATCTTTCATTGCAGTGGTAGCAAAAGCACGCGTAGCACAAGTAGTCCGTCTCACTGGCAGTCACTGATCTTTCGGGCGTTAAACGTTCCTTCAAAGCATTTATGTCTAGGTCGGTAACTCTGCGAAATTTTGGCTTCTTTGCAATAATTAGAGGAGTACTGACACGATTTTGAGACATCGCAAAAGGGACATTTCTTGCTTCGTTGGTATGCAGTGTCCACGCTGTCCACACACTGGAGTCGGAGAACACGTATGAAATATTTTAATTTGACTTTGAAGTTTTCGTCGCTGAGCATTTGCAAGCCAGGCACACTGCAAGGACATTATCCCGACAAGTCAAGACAGTTCCTCCGAGTTCGCGAGTTCTGCGTCCTGCATGCAGCCTAAATCGTAGAAATCACTGTCAGGGTCACTGGACGACAATTCACTCATCGTTGTCTATTGCACCACGAGCAGATGACGGATTTCCCGCTAGTACGTCGCGAATTTCTGTATCTCCGTGACGTCACACTGCTATGAAACGACACTGAGAAGCCACCCCCTCGATATCGAAACCGAAAGTGTCTTTTTAAGGTGGCGCTAATTAAAATACATAGGATGCATTCCCAGGCACCACAATAGTCGTTTAACGTTTCTCGACACCAGTATTTTTATTTAGAGCAACAATCCGAATTTTTTTAAAATTCGCGTCAGTACTCCTTTAAGCTTCTTGTGCTTCGAAAGGTAGTCTCCACAATAGACTCATTCAGAGCTATACTTTCTCGTCATGAGACGCACAGGAGGAGTAGAGTAAGAGCAAAGCACAAGAACTATCCGCGCCGAATGAAATGTGAACAGCGCACCGAACGCGCGGCCAGTTCACGCCGTCTGCTGCCGACATCTAATATAGACAAGCGCATCCGGTTACCGATAGTTCTGCTTTTCTTTCCTTTGACAATCCATATTTTGCTTTGCCACTGGAACGCCACGTTCATGCTTTCCACTGATCGCAACTGGCGCAGCGCAGTTTCTGTGGCAGCAGCGTGCGTCAAGCGAGCGCTCATAGCTCCCTTATAGAGTTTTCATCTTGCTTCCATCTCCGCCGTGTTATCAGCGCCTAGCTGAGATGCAAACAGAGGGCGGATAGAATAGCGAAGCTCCAGTGCACGTGCGTTGAAGTCACCCGAGAGGTGTTGCTGTTTCGAACTCAATCGGTCTGAGGACGCGAGAACGAGCTCTCACTGCACCGTGTCTTACAACGAGCATCTCGGGTGCGCGCGCGCCTACTCGGTAGCTCCGCGCTCGTGGCCGCTGCAGTGACCAAATAATTTCAAAATTAACGTCTTCAGTGCCGGCGACACCTTTTTAGGTACCTGCTGACCTTTTAATAAAAAGAAATTCAATCCTGCCTGCATTTTATACACTTGCTGGGCAAGAAGTCGGAATTGCCCATCCTTGCCTAAGGGTCTCATTGGAGGGGCCGTAACTATTAGTGCAACGACATTATGCAACATCTTTTTAATGATTGTGAAAGCTGATGTGGAGGACAATAAGTGGACAAAGTTTAAGAAATTTAAAAAATGGGGTTTTTTTTAATTGCCGTCAGAAGTTTTCATTGTTCGGTGTTTTCTTGAACTTAGCCCGATCATATCTCTTTACTGAGAAGTTATATAAATACAAGATTTGGCAGTTTGGTAGATACGCATGCGAAGAACGTAATGCGGAATTTTCGTACCTCTGCTACAAGGCTTTTTTGAGATAAAGACCTTCAAAGTAAAGAAAATTTTGCCGATTGGGCCATTTTTGAGGTTTTTTATAAAAACATCTGCACTACACGTAAAAACTAAAAATACCTGAGCAGAAGCAAAAGCATGCATATATTTAGGTAAATAAATTTCAGCTACCTAACTTTAATATATTTTGTGCAATTCATAACGAAAGTTGGCCAAAACAGCAGAGCGGATGAGCGCTCCACTCCACCTCTTCGTCATTATTGATTTCCTGTGGTTCGAAAAAATTTTTGGCGGCAAAACAAATTGCGGATCTCTTCTTTCCACTCATCAGGCAATAATATATAAAATTTTGAAATAAATTTGAGAGGTCGACCAGCCATCGTTTGTTCGATCTTACGTGGAATCACCCAGTCATGAACAGGCTAGTAGCATAGCGCGGGAAGACACACGGACAAAGAAGAGGTGTTCGTATCGTACCTCTTCTTTGTCCGTGTGTCTTCCCGCGCTATGCTACTAGCCTGTTCAAGATGTACCAACAAGCCCATATCGGTACCCTAGTGCACCCAGTCATCTTCGACTCCTCCTTCACGGACAACCGGCGCCTGGATGCGTCAGATGTAGCCATGGCCTTTCTCAAGAGAACCCGGCGAGAACGTGGAGGAAAGGCTAACCCACTACAAGCGTGTGAGCAATTGGAACAGCTGCAATCCCACGGCTCAGCTAGAGTATGTCTCTCTTTTCCTCACAGACACTGCGCTGTTGTGGTTCGAAAACCGCGACGAATGACTAATGACCTGAGATCCCTTCGCTTCTGTAATCATAGAGTGCTTCAAAGATTCGACCACGAAAAGAAAGCGGGCAGAGAGCATTGCTTCAGCGTGCTCAAATCGTAAATAAGACCTGTACTACGTACATAGAGGTGATCCTCAAGTTGTGCAAGTCGGTGAGTCATCAAATGTCCGAAGAGGACAATGTTGCGCACCTTCTGAAAGGCGTTGCCGAGGATGTGCACAAATACTTCATCGGCAAGGAGAGTCTCGCTTTGGCCGCTGACGTCATCAAGCATTGCCGCACATTTGAGACCTTGAAGCTACACCGTATCACGCCAAAATTCGGCAGGTTCGCTAAAGTGGCAATGGTTGCAAGCGTCGAAGACAGCTACAGTTTCCAGTTTGAACTTACGGCAACAGTACGGCAAATTGTGCGCAAAGAACTCGAACGACACAACAAGTCAGTGAATGCCGAACAGCTCGGTTGCGATTACAGCGCCCACAACCGACCTCATGAACCTGCATCCGCTTTATCCTCGCTGTCGGCCATGTCCGGCGTTGCAGACTGACGATTCAATGTTCAATGAACAGCGACAGCACCGACGTTCCTTTCCCGATTACATGACGCACGCCCAACGCGCTCGTAGGGATACGACCACGAATTGGCTCATACGCGTTGCAATATATATATATTGCTTAAATTCGGTACAATAATTGCAAGGATACTCTTTCACGCAATGATCGATGCGCACATTGGGCAACGGAAACCGGCCATTGAAATAAAGTCAGCGTAACTTTTCTATGCCAGAGTGGTCCTACATTGACAGCACGTTCGACAAGCCTTGCTTGGGTCGAAACAGCTTCCGATGCCGTAGAAAAAAATATGCCCTAGCCTGACAACTAATGGACCGTAAGACAACAGATATCCTACCTTCACGTTCGATCTGCGGAAAATCGTTCATTCAAAACGGTAGAAAAGCGTGATTATTTGCTTGCAATAAAATAGGAAAATTTGGTTCTCTAAGAAATCTCTTAGGCGCTCCATCTAAGTTTCAAATGCCTTAGGCATATAGGTAAACAGGAAACCCTCAGTTTTTGAGAAGCTGCCAATAAAATAAACTGCACCATGTACTTTAGTATGAACTATAGACGTCAGACTCTGCCCAGGCGGCGCTGCGAAAAACACCGCCACCAGCGCCCTCATCGCAACCCTGGCACTAACTGGGTAGTGCAAAGAGAGCCGTCCGCAAGCGAATGTGCATAGGCCACAATATATCCCTCCTCTTTCGTTGGTGTCGAGGCGCCGTTTCCTGAAAATCAAGGACATGGAAAGCTTCTTCCGCCAATCCACGCTTCAGAAACAAAGGAAACTGATCAAATCGAACTGCGAGTACAATGCAAAATAAGTTTTAGTTATTCCCGCGCGCTGCAACTCGCAAGTACAAGCGAGCATCACACGACATCGAATTCGAGACAAGCCCTCCGACATCCGTTCTCTAGCGCCTAAATGCGTTAAAATCGGGTATATACGTAATGCCACAGCGATAAAGTACATACACGATCAATTGGCATCTTACGATCAGTGGTACAAAACTCCGTTCATCAGGGACGAATGGGCCCGGCGATTTTCGCCTTTGCAGTTGCATTCTCCGTTAATTCATCTCTCGCTTCCTGTGCATTGGACTGTTTTATTACGCATCCTCAAATGGTCTCTTGATGGTCGTCTTCCGTTTGTGTGTACTGCAAATGGGGATACGTGCGTCCACTTTCGCGGGGTACAACCAAAGGCAAAACCGTGGCGTCCGAGATAGCTACCGCAACCGCGGAGGACAGGGGCGAAACAAACCTGCAGGTGGTCACGACCAACATTCTGCGATTTACTTGTATGGCGCACGTGTTAGTTAGTTAGAACCAGAACTCTGAGCCTTCAAAACGTACGTCCGCGATGATGTGTTGTGACGACCAACTCGTCGCGGTGTGCGTATCACGCGTCTAATGACTGCCTCTAGCTGCTCACTTCGTGTTACACGACAAGCACCGCGGTCAGAGCCTCTGCTGAGCTTCATAGTCAAGGTTACCACTGTTCTCTATCAGGGGTACGCAAAACAACAGCAGAGCAACATTACCATACTTTCTCATGCGACCGGCTGTGGAGAACGCGGGTACTTCGCTTGCCGAACACGCTCGCAACATCCCATATCCATCGCTCTCGCCTTTCTTCTTCGTACGACAACTATGGAAATCGGTAAAACTGAACGTTGTTATTCAGTCTTTTACGTCCGTGGCAATTCACAACGCAACAGTGCGTCTTTTGCGGCGTTTCTTCGTAGCGTGCGGAGGGGTCTCGTCTGCTGCTGTTTTCGCCGTCGTTCTGGCAAGTGATCCAGCATGTACTTCACGACGGTACGGTGGCGCGTCCGACTAGCGGAAAGCAATTCACAGCTTTCGTTCTGTGTGTTAAATGCGCCAACACACGCGATATTAAGCTCAATCGTTGTTTCGCACTCGCTAGTTGCACCTGGTCCCATAGCAAACTGCGCGAGGAAGTCGGTCTCACGGCCGGGCTAGACCGCACGAGGAGCGCGCGTGCGGTCTAGCCCGGCCGTGTCGGTCTATGCACTACTCAATACTTCTCCGACAGGTGGCGCCACACGTCTTGGAAACTCCAGAGTCTGACGTCTATACTGAAACTGAAAGGCATAGCGGTAAAACGCAATTGGAAAAAGGTCTCTCCTTGCAGCTGTTTGTATAGGACCTTGTTGAAGAAGTAGACTCAAAGGGGGTGTCTAATGAGCACAGGAGCACAAAAGACCGCGGTGGTCTCAGGAGCAGCGTATTTCTCTCTCTCTCTCTATGGGTAGTTCCATGCCAAATCATCAAGCGTTTTTCCGACCATCACAAATATGGCTGAAAAAATTTCCACGTTTTTCTTGAAGTTCAAAACTCGTTCTGCTCATTTATTTCTGTTGCCAAAAATTTTCCCACCTATTTGTGAGAGTCTAGTTTTGCGCCGACTGAGCTAAAGGGCATCAAACAACAATTTTTTTCAAAGGACGTTTATGAGATGCACTCGATAAAATGTTGTTTCCGGCAAGCTAATGAAGTGATGTAACTGTAAAAATAATGACTTATTTATGTATATCGATTCTTCGAGGGCTTTTCGCACCAGCAACATTGAATAAAGTTGCAAAGTTTGATTTTTTTTCAGAAACAAAGCAAACTCATAGGGTAGAAATGAATTACATACTGGTGGCCTGTTCGGCATAATACAAAAGAAAAATAATTTAGTCGCTGAAGGTGAAGCAGATCGTTTGAAAAAAAAATTGCGAATTTCACTTTTTTTGAGAAAATCTCTGTATTCAGCATAAAAAAACTTGCCTTGGTAATCGGACTAAAAAATATGCACTATACTTAATTTGAAATCTCTAAGTATTAGCTGAACATACGCAAAGTTACAAAAGGTCGTTATTTTTTTTTACTTGAGAAATGTTTTTTTGAAATTTTGTATTTCCACCAGCCTTTCTGGACACCAGCTGTCTAGTTCGCGTGAACGACAAAACGTGGCGTATCGACCTTAAGGAATTCAAAAGACCCTCTAAGACGTATGCAGTGACGCGGCACTAAATAAAATAGAATCAAAAGAAACGGTACACACGCCCCGAGACTGTCGCTTCACCTCAGTGCGCAGAAAACAGAGCGCTGTGTGTCGGCGTTATCTCGACGGCGACGACTGGCAATGAATCGGTAGTTTTTCTAGACGTACCGTGCCTACTGTCTGGCCGTTATAGACGCACGCGCGATGCATCAAGAGAATCGTGTTTTTATTTGTTTGCTTGCTTGTTCGTTTGTTTAGTTTCATGCGCTGCCGTACCGGTGGGATATTGGAGCAGCATGCTGCTTTAAGAGTTTCCTTTTTCAGCTAGCGGGAACCATTATGTTTGGGTATGAACAGGATATTGTGGTTGCATAATAACCAAGTTCCCTTTGGGGTACCACTTAGGTGATGCTCGTTTGCTCCTTGCGTTACCTCAAATTCGAACTGGATAGGTTTGAGAACGCTAGGAATGAGAGTAAAAAAAGGAATGTAAAGATAGTTTTTATTTGTTTTCATTTAGGTCTTATCGAAATGTGGCTGCCACCGCAAGTTTGGCGCCGTCTAAGCGGGTGTGCAAAAATGATACAGTCGTTGAAAGATGATCTTGTGCACCAGAAATGTGAACTTGGTTAGTTTGTTTGTTAGGAATGAACGTATAGTAGAACATATACGACCGACGTGTCGTGTAATAATCTCTAGATCTGCCGTCTATCACGCCTAAAAAAGGCACTTATCTATCCTAATTGCATTTCTTCTTTTTCTTTCCTTTTTTTCTTTTTTTTCCCACAGTCGACTGACTCATATGCTGGAGGTGATTGTCATGAATCCTGTTGGCGCAGATACACCAATAGGTTACTCTAATGGGCTGGAAGCTCTCCTGAAGCTCTGCTTTCATGTTCTGTAGGCGCACTCTCTTTCAACTTTGCACTTCAGCAAGCACAAAGTCGATCATGAATCACCTAGTGGCCCAATGGTCCACTTTGATCAGCCCAATGACATTCAGAAGAGCGAATTTTGGCGTTTTTGCGCTGACAACGACGGTAGTTAATGCATCATAATATAGTAACTTTTCCTACAACATCCCAAAACCACTTCTTTATTCTGTATCACTCCTGATGTAGAATACAAAATGCATTTGACTTACTCAACAACGGGTCACAAGACACATCAAAGAAAAGCGAACCCTTGAATTCCCCCTTTTTTCATTCACTCAGCATATGAAAATTTCTTCAGTTGTGAGTGGAGCTCCTTCTGTTGCCACGAAGATGTGCAGGCGTTCCAAAGGAAATCTTAGGCCTTTCCTTCCAGGAGGTTCCCTTAAGAGAACGATGGCGTTTATGCGCACAGGAATTTTGATTAGTGGTTTTTCGCTCGTAGCAATGACTGAAAAATACCAGTCTTTAGCCAGATAAAGCCTAGCGGAATCTGCTTTTTCCCATAATATATACTGCTTTTCAAGCAGTAGTCTTCTTCCTCTGAAAGCCCAACGCAAAATGACCCATGTCGAATAGAATGATTACAGCTTCGCTCGAGGGTCTTCAAAACCGGAAATTTTTGTACTTCATGATGCAAAATATTAGCCACGTTTTGAATCTTGGAATCTTCTGGCTTGATAGGAATGTCAAAGCTGCGAAGACATTCCTGGTTGTGGTTCTTTTTTGGTTGAAACGTGTAGGCCCACCTTGAAAGTCCCTTCCACTGTATCGGGTAGTTTTCTCGCTATTGTAGATAAGGAAAGCATAGTAAAATAGATAGTAAGAAATATATAATTCAATAATAAATTTTGCTGCAACATAAAAGTTACAACAGAAATACGCGCAGAAGCGACTAAAAAAATAATAATATTTCAGAAAACACCCTAACTAGCACGTAGCCTCGATTTTAATAATAGGGATATCTGTACACAGGTGTGAAGTCTGGTTAATGCGCATCGATAGCACAGTACTGTCATAGATGCACGGGTTTTAGAAAACACCCTCTAGACATGGTATTCCCTCTCAGCTTTGTCTGAGTGGAAATAGTGCAAAGAATTCAATTCTCTGTCAATCTGATAACATGTTTTAAATGCGAAGCATTTCTTAGCGAAGCTCTGGCACTTTGAGCGTTTCTATCTACGTATCTATCTATCTATCTATCTATCTATCTATCTATCTAGCCGCCTACGTCTGGGAGCTCTCAAGATCACCTCCTTAACTTGGTGTAGACCAAACTTTGCATGGGAGGGTAAGAGCATTTGATGAATATGATTGCCGGGTCATGACATCAATAACGTTAAAATCCTGTCGCGTACGTCGTCAAACCCTTTCCACTAGACACGTGTGGCACATACCCGTTTACCACGGGCCGCGGTGTACGGGTATGCGCCACAGGTGATTGACAGTTTATATCTACCCAGGAACGGCGAGAGCAGACATTGGTAACACAAATGCTAGAGCGTTAAGGAAAACCAACATCGGTAGCGTTGACTCAACGAATGGAAAGAATAAAAATTAGGATTCCAGCAGGAATCGAACCCAAGCATTCTGCGTGGCAATCACGTATTCTACCACTGAGCCACACCAGGTCTATAAACTGGTTTGGAAAAACAGCCTAAACAGGCGTGCCATCGGTGCAACGTCACCTGTGGTTGTGGTGCTGGCTATCTAATTTTACAAGACAGCAATAAACACTACATGATACTCCTACGATGTGTACTCCTACGATAGAGGCCTCATAGCAGATGAACGTCTGTGGTTCCAGTGCTGGCTTCTCTTTTATAGCAGTCTAATGAACATTACATTTTTATTCCTATGATTCAGGAAGCTATATTGAAGCATTGCTCGACCCCGGAGGAATACATTACCGAGAGGTACATATGATATCCACATAACCGCACCGTAAAGTGCACCTCGTCCACCAGAACGACGCAGTGTCCTCTTCATTTCTTACGAGGCTGGGCGATGGCATCATGCTGACCGAGGATGATGCCAAATTAGTTGACAGCCGCTTTGTAGACTGGGCTACGTAGACCACATACGCCCAGGTGGTCTACGAATGCTACAAACACCATCCACTGAAGTTGGTCTACGTAGCACTATCCAGGCCTACCAGCCTCGACGGCCTCTACCTCACCAACACGAAGGGTGGCTTCAGGTTCGGACATGTCGCCGGCTACGTCGACAGATAATATGTCGACGAAATGACCGAGGCATCCACGAATTCCGTGAGCTCTACTATACCACATAACTCACTACCCATGGCCCCTCGTCACCACGATCACGACCGGATCCTTTAACAAGTCATGACCAGCTGCTGGTGCCCACATCATGGTGATGATGCCCTTGATCAAGAACTGTCAAGAACTTCTTGCACACATGCACACGGGCTCGTGAAACGTGCGTGCGTTCTCGGGACACGTATAAGCACTACATATCAGCTTACCGCTTCTGGTTTTGGTAATACCCACATTGCCATTGGCAGCGTTACCCAACCGTAAACAACTGGTTATATAACACATATGCGCCTCTGCAACATATACATATATGTGCGTATAAAATACATACAGATCTTTAGTGTCATTTTGTAACGTGTCGCTCAGTAAAAAAAGTTACGTCACAGTCACCTACTCGCCACAAGCTTCGCATAACATCGACTCCCACGTACGTGGGATCTGCCGAATTTTTTTTCTTAGATTAGGTTTTTTAAACACACGTGTGCTGTACAGCGCAGAGCCACCATTTAGGGCAGATTTTGTAGTGACGTGGAAATTACCACCTTGATAGTGAGAAAGTTCAAATATGTATACACAATAACCTTCTCAATATTTACTTATGGACAAATATTTGGGATCGTGGAACATGAGGTGAGCATGAGTGAGGTCACGCCTTTTTATTCTATCACTATATATATTGACGATGTGCTTTTTAAAGGGACTGACAACCGACCGAAATGTGTCTCAAGACCCTGGCTGTGAATTACAGTGACATAAACTAGCTTTTTTTTCACCATATGATTAGGATTTGTATTTTTAAATTGCGCTTCGAAAGACACTATGCTATGGCAATGGCGCGCGCGGCCGCGTAGCCTTCCGAGTCTGCTTGCCTACCGTTTCGCCGTCTGTTCCGTGCACACCGGTCCCCGCCGCCGGCCTGCGCCAGTCAGCGAGGAGGGGGGGGTAAGGGTAGGGGGCACCTGCTGAAGGCCTTGACAGCTTGAGATAAACACCTATTCTCATTATTCGTGTCGGTAAAAACACCGCCTCCGTCAAATTTTGGGAGGGGAGGCGGGCCCCTGGGGCATATCCCCTAGCTACGGGCCTGGGCTATGGACTCCTAGATGGCCCCTGTCGGTCTACGAAACTTCTTCCGAAGTACCACGGCCCGTACCGTGTGGTCTAGCAAGCCTCGTACTTCATATACGCCGTCAAGTTGCTTGAGACTTATTGTAATCAAACAATGTCGAGGCATGAGATTGTGCATATGAACCTGCTAAAGCCCTACTGTCACTGTGCATCTGTCCGTAATTAGCCAGGATGCCTCTTTTTCGGAGGGGAAGTAAATGTAATTCAAAAGAACAGCACTACTTGCAGAAGCAGAGAACGCTGCTTCCGTAGAATTAAGGCCACGATTCGACAATCCAAGCTTTCCGTTGGTTCTACAATTGCTGGTTACGTTTCTGCGTCTGTCTCTAATAGTAAAGTACTTCTATAAAACGCTTCATTATATTATAAATGGCTGCCCTCATGCTTGCGTTAGTTTCATTGTGTATTGCCTACTTATGGTTGAGGTTAACTAAAATAGTGCCCGGTGGTTCCTTTTCTTCGTTATTAAGTAATGGGTTGCGTGGTAAAAAATTAAAAAAACATGAGAGGTTTACTTGCTCCATTTCCAGAAGCGAAACCGAAACTGCAGCAAGTATCTTGGGTGCAATGCTCCAGTGAAAACAAAACAAGCATCTAAATCTTCAGCAGCGTTGTATTGTAATAATAATTGCTATACGTGCCCAAACCATAATATGTTTATGAGGCGTGCCGTAGAAGAGGGCTGCGGAAATTTCGACCGATTTCAGGTTCGTAACGTGCATAAAAACCAACTAGACGAGCCTCTAGCATTTTCGCCTCGTTCAAAAATGCTGCAGCCGCCGTCAAACCTCTGCCCTTTGGGTGAGCAGCCGAGCACCGTAACCGCTGTACCACCGCGGCAAACATAAGCAATTCTGAGAGAGACAAAAAAAATCACAGCATATCCACGGAGTGAATGATGATGAGTGGGCGAAGTTGCGGAGGTTCATCGGTAAACTGTGAATCTTCCGAATCTTCCGTGAATTCTGCCCAGTACATCATCACCGACGTGAGATCGGGCGCGTTTATACTAAATGTTCGATGAGTTATGACGACTTGCAGCTCACTTTAATTTTACATGTACGCTTTGAATTTTCATTGCTTAGAAAACCATTGCTTTAAAAACATCTGGCGTCTTTCGTTAAGCAGCTGGCGTCTTTTCGTTTTGCTTTAGAAACATCTGGCGTTCTTTCGTTTTGCTTTTACAAAACGTCTGGCGTCTTTCGTTGGTTTATTTCATCAATCAACGGCGTTTTGAACAAAATTTTTATTGTTTAATCACGCACAGGAGAAATCTCACCAGGCACTACCTTGGAGGTAAACAATGGCTGCTAATGGGAATGAGAGACAGAAGAAGTCGGCTTTTAGCTAACACTTACACTTCTACTTCTACTAACGTTTCCTACTGGAACATGCCAATGACTGCTAATGGGGAATGAGAAACAGAAGAATTCGGCTTTTTGTTAACGCGCACGCTGCGAATTTTTTATTGTTCAACAACGCACAGGAAAAATCTCCCACCGGCACCACCTTGGAGGTCAAGATCTGGTACTAGCGTTACGACTGGTTACGCACTACTACGACTACGAGGGACGAACGGGTGCCGCCTTAAGGAGCTTCGCCCCTAAAAGAAGGAAAAACCGCATTCGGATTCGAGCCCAGGCAGCAGAGATTGCGCGCAAATAGCCAGCATGGATGATCAACCCATTCAGCCACAGCACGCGGCGTCTAGCCCGTGATACGATAGCTATTATAAAGATACTACGGTCAAACTCTCCTTGCAAAGCTCCTTGCAAGTGTCCCCACCTTCCGAAGAGCAGGAAGGGAATGCAAAAATGAAAACAGCTGATTTCTGTTTGCAAAAATGCGCTGTAGACCATAATTCGATGTTTCACAGCGTAAGAAACGAGAACGGCATTGGAAAACACACACAGCGCTGAAGTTACAACTGGCTATATTTTCAAACTTACAGCAATATATATGCGCTCTTCACGTAGGAAAGAAAAAAGAATAGTGCAAATGAAGCATACAAAAAATTCGAGAAAAAATCGTAAAAGCCCAACAAATTTTGAAACGTGATAAAAAGTGCACGAGTGCAGCTTCGCTTGCTCTTTCGAGCAAGGAAAATCAATTTCTCGTGATCGTGACTACAATTTCTACAATTTCTCGTGACTACAATTTTTTGTACACCAAGGCTGCAATTGTTGCGTGACCAAATTACGTAACATCGCACAACATTTACTTATGTGACTACAATCACGTAACAACTAGCCACCTGACTAAAAATCACGTAAAATCCCGTAAAGTCACCTAACTATTCACGTGACGTGTTGGCGCCAAAAACTTCGGAACGACGGGGTGGCACGGGCAACGTCAGCGTCTGCACTGGACTCTAATAAAGCTGTACTTTCTCTCTAATGTGACTAAAATCCCATCACGTAACTACTAGTGACGCGACATTTCCCCTTCAGAACCACGTAACAAGTGCGTAGTGTGGGGAACCGACCGAAACCTGAGAAGAATAAAATATCCAAGCCTATCCATATCCATAGTACTATATAAGCAAAAACTTTGCACCTCTAGCAATAGCTTGGTATTGCTAGCAAAACCTTAGATGAAACTAGGTCGAACGCTAGCTCTGCTCTCGGTTACAGCCTTGCGCAACCAGCACATGCTGCGCACACTTTTATTTACAGATGTCTAAAATGGCATCTTATTGCGGTACGTTGAGGTAGGCTGCGAGTGTGTGCGAAAAGCTGCTGAATCACAGGATTTTCGTTTTGTAACTGGGAGCACCAGTCCCTGGACTTCCCCAAAGCTTTGATCCACACACGTCATATCACACGGACCTGTCCGATGCAGCGCACAGTGCTTTGTGATGTTAAAGGAGAAGGCATGCTGGAATTTTCCTGTTCACGTAGGACCATAGATATGACAAGAGATGAATAAAAATCTCAGCGTCACCGCAGGGCGATGCAATGAGTGCGATAACAACAAACGAAGTAAGGCTGGCAGCTAACTCTTCTAGATCCAGTCTCGCGTAAATCTACAAAATGGTGCTGTGAGAGAACACAGCCACTCCAGGTAGGAAAAGGGATTTCGCACAATCTCTTCGAGTTCAGAGCGCAGCATGTAGAAGGGTATATGAGCCGTCCGCTGATACTTGTCGAGTTAGCGATTTTAATTTTATTTAGGTTAGGGCGAAATCATTGCACCGCTGTTTGAAAAAGAACAAATAATGTTTCCTATTCTTTGACTGGCTTAATGATCTGTTGGTTTCATTAGTAGTGTCTAACAAAAAAAGAACCCCTCGAAAAATTCCCCTTCTTTCGTTAAGATTACGACAGACACTTGCGTTAGCCCTAAAGTAAAAAGCAACTGCAAAAACGTCTAACTTTGTCATTTACTTACTATGAATCGCTTGTCTAAGCTTAGTTCGCTTCCTTTACGTGTCTGAATTGTAGGTACCTGAGAAGTTGGTAACGACATCATGAGAAGGGATTTCCACCATAATACGCCTGCGAAAGTTCGAAAGAGCTTTGTTCACCAAAACTTGATCGAGCGTTCTGTTCCTTAGAACGTTTATAAAAGAATAAAGTGAGAATTACAAGTGTAGATCTGAACGATCTGATACGCTTGGAGTGTTAAAACGTGCACTAAAAAGTCGTAAAATAAAGAAAAAAATAAACGGCAGCTCAAGATTACAGTCAAAAACCGAAACCGAAACGAAAAATCTGTTTTGTCTCGGTGGCGACATCCTGTGCGAAGCTGTGGAACTAAATTACGGGATGAAAAAAAAATGCTGATCCGTCGCCAGGAGTCGAACCGATGACGGCGAGGTGAAGCGGCGCTCTGAACTTGAGCGATTAGCTCGCTCGGCCACGGCCGACGCCTTGTGGGTGATGGTAAGATAGGGTTTATCAATTTACCACAAGCATTTGAAGGACCGCGTTTCAAAAACCGCATTAGGGAACAACGTTATGCCGACTGCGGCACGTTGAGAATGGCTTCAAACGAAAGCTGAATGTTAGGACTACATGTGATTTCCTGACCATTAACATAACTTGCTTAGTTTTACGACAGTGACCGTTTTCGTCTCGAAAAACAGGCCACATTTATCGCCGTTTCCATAGGCTCCCATTGTACATTCTTTAACTGCTCTGGGAAGAAAATTGAAGCTTACTGCAACATGATCGCTGCAATCTTCTCGTGCGTTTAGGTTCCAAGAAGCGCTCTGTGGTCTGCGTTTTTCAACATTCACCCTCTACACTTAATTATTCGGGAAAAACTCGCTAGTTCCATTGAAAACGCGCTAGCTTCGCGCCGTGGCCGCCAGGGGCGCTGGCTGGTATGTGTACGCAAAAGCTGGATATGTCAACAAATAAACGAACTGTGCAGCGGCTGAAGTACACAAATGATAACGGTTTGGTTGGTGCGTTCGACGTTTCTTGGCCTTATCAATTCACGCCGTGAAACATAAGAAGAAATTTGTTTAACGGCCCAACAGCCCAAGGTGGTGGCGCCCACATGTCTAACGTAAAATAGTCTATAACGTTCTGTTCAGCCGCGGCCGCTTCCAAGTAGGCAGACGGGTCGCTACATTGATCAGAGATTGCTAGAACATAACAGATCGCTAACCGGAGGCTCACTATCTAATCTATCTTTACACTGCTGAGAACTCGTGTAAGTTCACGCCAAAATTCGATTCATGAGCAGTTTCATATCGGCATAGGAATGAAGAAACGCGTCTAATAATTGAGGCAATTGGTATATTGAGAATAACGGCAGCGCATGTGTAGAAACATGACCCGCAATAGTGCAACCAGCGCTAGGCTCGCATTGACGGTTCGCCGTCTTTCTACATGAGCAGCGTTCTCTGCTTCTTCAAGCAGTGCCAGTCTTATTTGTTGCATTTGTTTCATCTCCGGAAAAAAATCCTGGCGAATTTCGGGTGGAACACCACTGCACTCTGGTGCTCTGCCCAATGTGCAGGCTTCAGCAGGTTCATATGGACAATCTCATGCCATCGACTTTGTTGACCCGAACAGGGGTTGACCCGAAACCTCTGGTTCTCGGGTCGGATGCGGCCATCAGGACAATGTTATGCAGTCTCCGGCACGACGTCAGAACTCTCCCCTCCCCTTGTCACTTCCATTCTCGCGGCAGACATGACAGTTTTGACCTCAAGTGGGGTTCGACAGGAACAAATAAACATGGCACTTCCAGTTGGCTTGGTCCTCCATCCTCCTGTATTTGAAAATTGCATCCTTGTGACATGCGCGCTGAAAATAAACATGATTTCCATCTAAGTTTTGTACATTATTATCAATTGTCAAATCACTTTTCTCCTCTATGCCTGCAACTCCCCCTCCTCCACTTGCCGTCCGGGCCCGCGGTGTCGGCTTCATGCAGTTCAGCTCTTCGCCTGTAAAGGTTGCCACCTCTGGATTAGAAGGCTCAAACAGCTCGATGGCGTAGAACGAAGTCTGCTTGACCACGCGATACGGGCCGTGGTACTGAACCGTATCCCTCAAATGACTGCGCACGAGCTTCTCGAAGACGCGCGCTTTCACGGAGCCGAGGCGAATTTTTAGCTGCTATCACAATTAGAGCATATCTCGCTGCGCAGTTGCACGGTGTTCCGAAACGCTCTTGCCGGTTTCGCTGCAGCGCTCGCCGCTAGCAGACAACAGGGCACGAAATGGTACACTTAAATATGGTCGCCCTCCTGATTGGTCGAGGAGGCCTGCGAACGCGTCGTACGTTAAGTGACGGAAATACCGGGCGACCGCAACGAGCGCTATCTGTGCGTACGCTACAGTTCTGAGACGGCCTGACATCAGCGCCCCCCCCCCCCTTTTTGCTTTCCGTCCAACCTAAGAAGGATTGAAGCTGTGGCTTTCGTGCGCAGAGCTAATGCTGCAAAGTTACAGCCACCCATGGACGTAGCGCCCATGACTTTGCAGAAACAGGTTACGCATGCTGCGTCGTCGACCAGTGCCAGCACCCGAATACCGACATGAATCCAGAGAAAACTTTGACTCATGTTCTCGTGATGTAGACGGGAACGAAGGACGGATGCGCCAGTTTTGCATCGCAAATCCTCCTGCTTTCCACAGTGCCACAAGTCCTGGCATTTGAAGCAGCACGGGCCACGTTGAGGACAACGGAATCTTTACCTGAGGCTCCAATTCCGCCAAGCCATGTCTTTTTCCAACGTTGTGAGGGTTATCGCAAGAACGGTGGGCTTCTATTTCACCATTTTTCAAGGGGCACAGCGTAATACTGTTATGTCGGCTTAACCGAAAACTGCCAACGCTATTAGAAGGGTGCTCTGTTGCTGACCCGAAAATTACGGTTTTGATTTTGGCCGCGGCGGTCGCATTTTGCTGGAGATGAAATCCTAGAGGCCCGTGCCAGGAATGTTTTTCGGGGGGAGGGAGGGCTCACTTGCTGAAGGGCTTGAAAAACACCCATTTTATCTCACAACCATTAGAATTCCGGGAAGGGAAGGGGGCATCCC
Organism: Rhipicephalus sanguineus; assembly: GCF_013339695.2. NCBI lineage: Eukaryota > Metazoa > Arthropoda > Arachnida > Ixodida > Ixodidae > Rhipicephalus > Rhipicephalus sanguineus. The sequence continues at coordinate 34,634,823 of NC_051181.1, read as the reverse complement.
CCCTCCTTTCCCACTGCCTACTTTTTTGGGCCCCTTCTGTTCAGCTGTGGGAGGGCACGTTAAAGAACACCAGACGGTCGAAATTTGCGTCGCCCTCCTCTACGGCGTGCATGTAATCGTATCGTGGTATTAGCACGGAAAACCCCAGGTAATAGTATTTTAGATTATTAAGGAAATCAGAAAATTGAAGTAATGTTTCTTGTTTCCTTGCGCACTTCGATTGACGGAGCCGGTGTGCAGCAGATCTGTACACACTAAGAAAAAAGTGTGTGCGACTCCTGTCGGGGATTCCTGACTTGACACGTATGTGACTCTCTTTAATGTGGCACGGTGACTCTCTTGTGGGTCACGCGAATCTCCAAAGAGTGTATGGTGATCTCCAGAGAGAGTTGACGTGACCCTTTAAAAGAGGCCCATATACGTGGCAAGCCAAAATGGTCAAAAGACAATTTTTTTCTTGAGTGTGTAGCGGTAGCACACGCGCGTGATCATTTGTGATATGAGCCCATTTGTGTGTGCCGCGAGCCAACACCTTATAAATTCAGTACTTTCCACTTGCAGTCATATATTACGCAACAGCGTGTTAGGTAACGGAAGCGAATCTCTGAGGTGGCGTGAGCATTTCGATGGACGCAACATGCTAGCAGCCCGTGAGCTTAGATTTAATGCACGATAAAGGACATCACGGTGTCGAACTATCGGCGGCTCTTCACTACAGGGTCACTCACAATCACGTCGTGTTCTTGGAGCGTAAAACCAAAACAATTATTGTAAGAAGTATCACCACCTTCTCTCTAGCCAGAGAAACCTAACTGGAAGTAAACAGCTCTAAAAACGCGGGGAAGTCAAGTGACCAGGCGCTGCAAACTAAGAAACTTAGGGCTAGATATTGCGAAATGCTGTCATTAGACTGGTAAATGTACGCCAGCCCCTCGATATCTGCCATCGGCCGAGCTTTTCGACCCAGCAACATAGTTGCGCCGCTTGCGTTGAGTCGCGCAAAACTGGGAGAGAGCAGAGCTTGTCGGCCCTCGGCTGGTCCTGGCTTGACTAGGCACACATGAAATCACAAACCCATACACGAAGTGGTCACGTGATCACATTGTAATTCACGAGTATTGGCTACATGTCATTCGGGTTCCCTTGGGAATCGCTTGAAGATCACAGCGCCAATTGACACGCCCACACACAAAGTGTTCTCGTGATCACACTGTAATGCGCGAGTATTGACTAGGTATCGGGTGGGTTGAACTGGGGATCGCTTGGCAATCACAGCACCAAGTACCCTAATGAACTCAATGAATTAATTGGCCTTACTTGAATATTTCAGGATTGGTCACATATAGCCCAATGGGCATTGAAACTCCCTCGGACAGCCGAATAAAATCCGAACGTCCACGTCCTAAGCAGTTGTCCAGGGGACATCCGATGGATACCTACGTCAGATTAAAATTTTTACATCCATTTGGTTTTCTCCAGCGGACGACCTCGGGACATAATGCAAAGGACATATTGTTAGTCGCGTACGAGTCGCTTTATTTGCGAGCTTCATGGTTTTCGGTACTTATGAATCAAGGATATGTCTTTGAGGGCCATAACGCGCGCGATAGGTCGACTTTTCAAGAGAAAATGTGATGTGCATATTTCATGACGCTTTTCAAGTAATTATAATTACAGCAGCCAAGCATATATATCGCTTTCAAAAACACTTCGGCCATCTCTTACCGCGCAGAAAGTGCGCCGCGCCCGAGAAAACCCCACACGCTGCCAGTATATGGCCACCACGGGCGTTTATTGGAAGCTGCAATCAACGTCATGGTTTGCATTACGCTTTAAGACGTTATGCAACCTCTGGCCTAAAAAAAAGTAGCCAAACCTGGCAACCATGCGCAAGCTGACGTTCACATTGTAGCAAGAAGAACCAAAGCAAAGCACCAAAAACAAGATTAACCAGAAAATCATGCTGACTTCCAGGCCAGCAAGCAATCTTTTTTTTCTATATTACCAGAAAACGCAACAAGCGACGGCGATGGGTGGCCTCCGAAACAGCAAATCCCGTCACTTGTAGTTTGAACATCGCACGCATTTGGTTTAACTCTTAAAGAATAAACTGACGTCCACCCTGTTGCAGCACAAGGCTACAAGGAAATGCATACGCATTTCTGAGAAAGTGGAGCTTTACATTCCAAGAACTTTCTGTTTTACAAATAGATGCAGCAAAATTCTTCAGGGCTGTTTTCCCGCATTCGGCATATATGTGGTTGAAGCTGTGTGTTAATTTTCTTTCACGCTGCCAATTCACAGTGACTGCCCCAAACCAGTGTTGGTACTCAGTTCGATCCCCGGACCAAGAGGAACTCTTCGTAAACTACAGTCGGATACAACTTTATAAGTACGCGGCATTTCCTCCTCAAAGGCAGATGCAGACAAACCTGCACCAATGGGCGCACACTCCGGTGTGACGTCGTGAGCCGGACGGCCAGCGATCGCGCCTTCGGAGGACATTATCCAGTGCATGAGCGGAACTACTTCTCCAGTCGCGGAGGCAACCAGCTGCCGTGCTTGTCGCCTGGGCGGGGCCTCTCTGGACTTCTTAAGTTGTATTCGACTATGGGTAGCTTTAGTTCAAGCGAATTCTGTTAGGATTTCGTTGTAGCTCTGCACTACAAATGTGTGCGTACCAATATTTTAAAATAAAATTTCAGACACTTTTTAAATGTTCCCATTCCAGGCTTGCTTCAAGAAGGTGTACTAAGTTTAGCTTTGACAAACGGCAAACTAACGTTCCCCTTCACCCTCCCCTCCCCATGTGATACTCTCGACATGAGAGCCTTTGGGTTTTTTTAAATAAAAAAATGCAGCTTATTCAAACTACTACTTAACTAAATATTAAGCCCGCATGAATAATGTACATTAGCACATCGCATGTGTTCCATACCTGTGTTCACAGCATCTTCGAATGCTTGGTGAGTTGAAGCGTGCGCTGGACTAGATGATGAAGCAGATGCTTCGCTTGTAACTGATCGGTCGTGGTCTCTTTGGGGGTCTGAAGATGCCTCACCAACTGAGGCCAGGCCTAAGAACCAAAACATTGCATGCATTACAACACGTACACAAAAGGGACATGGCCTTGTTATGCAATAACCAAGAAATTAGTCTAAAATTTGTGTCTGCTTAAATGTCACATCTTCCAAGTTTCCCGAGTAGATGGCGCCATTCGTTCAATGTGTTTAATGAAACTTGCTCTTGCTGATATAAGAAATTCCGAAATCAAGAAAGGGGCCGACAGATGGAAGCACGTAATGGGACAAGCAGAATGAACAGGAGAAATTGCCTAAGACGGATGGCTGATGTTTCAATAGGAGGACGTATATCTGTCAAAGGTGCGTTGTCAACTTTGGTGTGTTAGTTTTAAGGGGGTTACTGTGGACGTGATGTCTTGTGGAGGCGCATGTCGCCGTGGGTACCAACAGCACCCATGTCCTATAGGCACCGGGCGCGGGGCGTGCTTGGACTGGCAGCGCCTCTATCGGTGGAAGCGCTGAACTAATGGCATGTGGCTACCGGAAAAAGGCAGGCGCTTGCTGCAGGAACGCGGAGCTGAATGTTGGCTGAGCTTCACTGTGTTCTCGTCGCTTGTGTCCTGTGCTGCTGAAATGTAAGGTGTGCGAATAGCGAATTTTAGAACCAAATCTAATACGAATCAAATAGTGATAACCGCAAATTGAATACGAATACAAATCGAATACTGCTGGAATAGTAAGACAACCATTTTCAAAGCAGCTCTAGGCTGGTAAGGTAACAATTTTTAAAACAGCCCAAGAATTCCACAAAATTTTATTTGAAATAAATATTCACAAGCTTTAACAAAGGAACGTTACGATTACTTTTAACAGAGAAAAAATACTGCAATTATTTATGCTGAGGCACGCGCGTATACAGCAGAAACTACAGAGCCTTCGAAATATTTTGTAACTGCTGGCTGAAATACAGAAGTGACTACAGTTTTCGAGGTGGTACTTTGTCAACAGCTTTTAAATAAAACTGATTCATTAATGTTAAGCAAGTGTCATGACCTAATATTATCATGAATGTCATGCTAGTGCATTGATGTCACGTCATGTCTGGATTGATGATATTGTCACATCGGCGACATTGCAGTTTTAAGCAAAAGCGCCATCATCCTGTGATCAATTTAGCTTCGATAGTCCCGTAAGTACATGGGCTGCACGCATCTGGGTAATTCGGCGATGAAAACAAGAAAAGTTACCCCTCGCTGTTCTAACATCTCGTTCTTTCGGGCATTTTTTGTCATTGCTGATTATTCGAAAAATATTTGGTATGTCGAATATGCACTATTCGATTCGAGTACCGAATCAAACAGCACACTATTAGATTCGTTATTCGAAATTTTCACATATTTGCACACCCCTACCGAAATGCCCCGTGGAACCAAGTCTGAGCAGACATGTTGTGCTGTAGGCTGCAGAAACATGCAAACATGAATAAAGCTGAAGAGTACACGAACTCCCATCGGTTCCAGTTTGCAATCGCTGTCGACGCCGGCCTTGCTTGTGCACCGGCCTCCAATGACGGCCTACGTTGCATCAGGCTACATGCAATACAGAGTGAAAATTACCATAGCTGTTACAATATTACGAACGGTGAAGCATCGAAAAGAAAACAAAACGGTAACAGGAGAGTGCAAGTACAACTATATCGCGTAAAAAAAAACGAAAAGCGAATGGGAGACGTACGCACTCCTTTTTTAAATGTTAGGAGATAATGTTAACGGGTAGACAGAATAACAAAGTATTGGAAAAATAGAAAAGGTGCTACTTATATCTAGCTCCACATCGTAGCTTATCGCGTTAAGTTTGTCTGCGGGGCGCACTTGCAACACAATTTGCACTCGTCTCCGTTATATATTCCGTAATATCATGCATGTGACCTGCTTTGTGCAATCGGCAACCCTTCTCCAGAGCAGACGCACGAAAACGCGTACGCAGCTGGTCAAGCCTTTAAAACCGCAGCACAAAATAACTGGCAGCGCCACGCGTGCACTTGCACTGTCAGGACTCGCCTTCCCGCCAAGGGCCCTCCAGACAACAGTGAGGAACAGCGAGTTTGGCAGTTAAAATGCAAAGATGTTTATTTTACCACGTGTCGCCAATCTGGCCTGCCTCATTTGCAGTCCCGGAAGGGAGGAGGCATCATGCCCCTTCTGGTCCGCCTCCGAACGAAAACGAACGCCTAAAAGCATAGTACATACTAAACACTTTTACACCCTTAAGGGTGTAAATCGGTTTGTCGCCAGACGGACACCCTAATAATATAATAATATCTGGGGTTTAACGTCCCAAAACCACGATATGATTATGAGAGACGCCGTAGTGGAGGGCTCCGGAAATTTCGACCACCTGGGGTTCTTTAACGTGCACCTAAATCTAAGCACACGGGCCTCAAACATTTTCGCCTCCATCGAAAATGCAGCCGCCGCGGCCGGGATTCGATCCCGCGACCTTCGGGTCAGCAGTCGAGCACCATAACCACTAGACCACCGTGGCGGGGCAGACGGACACCCTTAGGATGTTATTGACTACACCCTTCAAATAGGGTGTTAATTTAACACCCTAAAGAAAGGGTGTTCAGCAAAAATTTTATGGGGTGTTAGGGTGTTAGCCCGTATTAACACCCTTTTGTATGGGTGTTGGAAGGATGTACACGCTTCCTTTCGCGTCATGTGTAATGGCCGAAACAGAAGCTTTAGGTGGTCACAAAGGGCGTCATGCATGTGTTCCTGCGGATGTCATTAATTCGGGGTGTACTACCGAATTTGCACAAACGCGTCTTCATATTGGTTTGGCAAAGGTCGTGTTCACATAAGGAGGGCTTGGTTGGAAAGACACCCCGAATTAGTGAAATCTGCAGTGATCCATGCGTAAGCCTCAGTGTTCATCTGAAGCTTCAAATTCGGTCATCACCCACTTGTGCTGCATATTAAGGATCATGAAATGAAATCAGAAGTAGTACACACATATAAATATGTATATACAACATCATGTACGAGCATATGTACAAAGCAATGCTTAATATGGCTTCCACATCCAGTCAAACTGGTCTGCAAAACATAACACTTGATTTTCAAAAAATATAAAATATTTATTCTATGTTGTGATGCAGAAAGGTATGAAAAATTGCGAAAAAACAGGCATGGGTAATGATCAAACTATTTTTACGTAAAAATTCGTGTTATGTGCGCTTTGACAACAAACATAAGCTGATCGAACCTGCCAATGAGGGTGCCTGATACTTGAAAATGATTTGTTAAATTAAAATAATAACTTAGAATAACAGAGAGCTGAGCTAGTTGGTAAGTATTCATTCTAGAAAGACAGGGCGTGCAAACACGGTCTTAATAAATTCCTTATTAAGATGTCTTGAATAGTCAAAAAGTCTAAAAAATTCTTACTGTGCTCGAAAACTAACAGACCTTTGCATTATATCAACACTAAAAATATAATTCAAGCAAACAGATGCCGAAAATTGCCCGTTGTACTAAAAATTGCAAAACTGAAACGGGCGCTTTCATACAGCAAGGCGTTTCATTGTCCTTAACAGAAATTGTTCATGTTTGAGCTCGAGGTAGGGGAAATCTTCAAAACCGCAAGTAGATGCACTTGGACCCACTGGAACACCACTGTCTAGTTGATGCAATATATGGCACCTCTGAAATACCGCTGTCAGTAGATGGAGCACAAGGGATTGCAAGAATGTCACCCTGCATTGAAAAATAAAATGCATTGTGAGTGTGTACTGCATATGCACCTTGTACTATAGCGCAAACACAATGGTAAACACGTTCCCGCTATTTATTGTGTCCTTGTGTGTTCGAGCACTAATACAACGTGAATACACACCTCCTTCCCCAGACCCGTTCGCTACAGTATATTGTTCGCTACAGTATAATGTCATGTACAGTGCAGAAAACCTTAGTGCCAGTGTAATGGCATGCATAATTAGTTGCGCAGGGAACAAACGGCAAAGGGAACAAAGCTGATGCTATGGGCGCTACTGGTCTCCCTGTGCATTAAAAAAGGAAGGCATACACAGTGGTGAACCTTTTCTACAGCTGCTTCTGGTTTACGAGCTGGAAAAAATTGTTAATATATGGCGCACGTACTAGCTCTGGGATCAACCTAGGCGAAATATTGTGCTGTAATAACTGTCATATACGCAACAAATGAAACCAACAGACAATAATAAGCGCTAACAAAGAAACTAGCCCTCGAACAACTACTTTCCTTTAATAACAATTATAGTTGTGTCTTGATCGGTAGTACATAGGTGTCTGCATGTATTCAGAATTTCGAATACGAATCGAGTATTTCGATAATATAATAATTATTAGCATATTGGGCTAAAAATGTGAAATCACGCTTTTTGGAATATTCGGACAAATTCGAACAAACGAAGACTTGAGTGCTACGCATTCATGTCTTTAAAGTAAGATATCACTAACACGTAATCGTTCTAAGCCTGCTAAGGTTAAAACGTAATTGCGACGAAACGCCAACCAAGACTACACCCTGTCGTCATGGCTGGCCATATGCATACCGGTTGGCGCATGCCGCGATCACGATTTGTCGCGGAAAGATTAACCGCGTCCCTCACCTCGTGATATGGCCGACGCCACGCAAAAGGTCTTTCGTCCTTTGGGAAAGCGAAAGGCCTATCAATAAGCCTGACTTCAGCGCGAATGCATGCGGCAACGCCGTTAGAGATAAACACCGGAAAGCACGAAAAACGCGGTTACGGCCATCTAAGAACTTGCCAGTACGGCACAGCCCTATAACCATAAGAAAGGGAAGCCATCTGACACAGCGCTGTTGTATGCGTGCTGCGCGAATTAAATAGGTGACGAGCCAAACGCGCCTGGCCGCGATTGGCTGCCACCTTCGTTCCTTGTGATGAACCACTAAGTACGCGTCCGTCGCGGAAACTAAAACAGCTGGCCCTCGCAAGGCCTTTCGCTCGAAAGAACTTTTGTGTGGCGTCGGCCATATCAAGAGTTAAGGGACACGGTTAATCTTTCCGCGACAAATCGTGATGGCGGCATGCGCGAACCGGTAGGCATATGGCCAGCCACTACGACAGGGGCAATTCGTCGCAATTATGTCTTAACCTTAGCAGGCTTGGAACGCTTACGTGTTAGTGATATCTTACTTAAACGCGGCACCTGCGCTCTGATAGGAGAGGAGCGGGTGCGATGAATATTCTACAACAGGGGGTCGGCAACCTGAAGCCCGCGGGGCGGTATTATGTGCCCCCCCCCCACACACACAACGTCAGGACCTCTCCCCCTCCCCTCCTCTTTTCACTACCTATCTGAAGACCGACATGGCAGTTCTGACCTCAAATGGGGTTAAACAAAGAACGAAAATTGCTTGCAGTTGGCATTACAACGATTGTTTGTAAATTGCAACCTTAGGAGATGCGTGCTAAACACAAACGGAATTCTCCATTCCAGTTTTCTACGTTATTGTTCGTTCCACGAATTCGTTTGCTTTGACTGCAAACCGTCCATAACGCTGAGAACATGGACCGTCACAATAAGTTGCGCCGCGCGCGATAGAGGCCGAAAGGGGAGGATCAACCGGTTGGAAAACGTGAAACTGCACGTGCCAAAGATCACGATGTGTGTGTGTGTGTGTGTGTGTGGAGGGGGGGGGGGGGGAGCGACACCCGAAACAGCACAATGCAGAGAAAACACGAACAAGCAGCGTTAGCGAGTGTTTCGTTTACGTAAGTTTTTTCATATTTTTCTTGTTTCGTGTGCAGCTTAACACGGGCGTTATGAGTCCCCAAGTAGCCCAACCAATACCCGGAAACACTGCCGCTCCGGCGTCCCAAAGAATTACGTCATGATGACGTCACCGACACCATCTTGAATAATTTGCTAGTTCGGCGGCCTTTTAAAAGGGGCCGTAACTGAAGGTGAAATTGGCGCTAGTGTTCATGGAGATTCAAAATTAAAGCAGCCAATGGCAGCCTGCCGCCGTGCCGGCAAAGCCGTACACCCCGCGCCGGCCGCGGAGGCCGCGCGCGCGCCGCGACGCTAGTTTTGAATTCCTCGAAAGTTCCGTTGTAGCACGAAGCGAGTGCTGAGAGCGGGCACCAGGCTGGCCGTGCAGGGAGGCTATGCTTGGCGGACACCTGCAAGTCTCCCGTTGTGGTTAGCGGGTCATTGTTCGCTCTTGAGACTTATCGGAGTGGTCGTTATGTCAGCCGTGCTCCGTCGCCGCCATACAGGAGCCCGTCCTAGTCGCCGGCCTTGATATGAAGTTTCGTGATGTTCCGTTACATGAAGCGAGCTTTGGGCGGCGTGTGAAGATTTCGTGGTGTTTGCGTGTTGTGCGCTCTTGCCGCCGTGGTGGTTAACGGCACGCACCATTCGTACAACATGGAACGGTGCATGGATACTTCAAGACCGGCCGAGTTCCGCAAGATTCTTCGAGGTTCCGAAAAACTAAAGGTGAGCATGCGCCTTGCGTTCGCAGCCACACATTTACGAATTGCAGTTGGACAACACAGTTATTGTTTTTTTAATTACGGCTGAATCGTGAAAAGCACGATGTTGCAGTTAATATCGCTGTTCCTAGAAGGAATGAAATTAAAGAACTTGAGACTCATAGTTTAACTTTTGCGTCTATGACAAAACTGCGTGATGGAAGTGCGTTTTGCTTTTTTTGCCTGTTTATCACTCGCCATCGTTTAAATACGCGTTCCTAAGACTCAATAGGCAGTTTTAGAAAAGCTTTGCGTTGGCTTTTCGCGCAACTGTCATGCGTCGTACGCTAACCGCTTGCGGGCTCCCGTAGTGACGGAAATAGCGAGCCGCAAACGCTAAAATAGCGTACGCTATTCTAAAACTGCCTAATGTATCGCAGCTTGCACTGAGCCGAGACGACGAAACTACGTTTCCCTCATGCGACTGCGTAATTTGTATCGTTGGAATTAATAGTTTTTAACTGCTTTATTTCAGGACGGAAACGTTCTCGGAGTATTCGAGAAGGCAAGAACTGATGCGTTTGCCCAAGGAGGGGTTAACAGCTGTAGAATCAGCGCTCTGCGAAGTCTCGATCCGCAACTCGAGTGGACCAGCTTTCTACCCTGCCCCCAGTGCTTCTTCTCGGTGCGTGAATATGCTATGTACTTACGGCTGAAGAAGAAGTTTGTGTGTTTATATATTGTCTCAGTTATTGCCTATGGAAAAACCGCTCTAAGGATTCATGTGTAGGCATGAGACATGTCCTATATGCAGAATTTTACTCTTTGTGTTTATCACAATGAAGTGCTCAGTGTACCCAACATGACGTCCTCCCTTCAGTGGCGTTATATTCAGCTAGGCATTGTATTCGCGGTGAAAGAAAAGCTGCGTATAGGCTTATTTCACCTGGTCGTTGAGTAATGCGCTTTTCTTCGAATGTCATGTGCTGCTGCATAAACTGACCATGGCCTGCATCCCGTTGCCACCAACTAACTTTCAAGTAGTGTTCAAGTACCATATATTGTGTCTTGCTCTTTTTAGAGCAATGTACTACTTACTGTGCTAAATCTTATCTTTTTCATTTTGTTTATCTGGTGAAGGTGTCCAGCATTTCATGTATATTTGTGCAAAATCTGAGCAAATATGTAAGTGGTTGTTTTATGTTTCGTATCATTTCAACGGTTAATAAGTAAATCATTGCAATATTTCATATTTACATATCTTGCGTTTCGTTATGTTTTGTCATGCACTGACATTTCTTTAAACTACATGATTACCTCTCACCAGAGGCTCCTCTGCACTTTGCTCGGTATTGCACCAAATGAAAATCGTGTTTCTTATATGTGTGTACGTCAAAGGGCCTACACTTTCCAATGTGTTCGATTTTTTAATTTCTAAATTTTACAATGAACTTTTGTGTTTAGTCATGCACACACTGTGAATTCTTCCCTTCTGTTCTTCTCCTGAACTTGTATCGTGCCCCATTACATGCAAATCTTGAGTTTCGGAAACAGAACAATAAAAAGAGGTAACAAATGTTGTAGGTGGATTCATCCTTTATGCTCTAGCACGTGCTGGCTGCGGGCAAACGCGAATGCGCGGCCAAGCACAGCACGCGCGCGAGCGCACGCGAACAAAAAAAAAAAGATGCCCGGCGCGGGGCATAGGAGAGGAGAAAAAGCAAGCGTACAAAATAAAAAACGGTGCGCGGCATGGGAGAGGAGGAAAAGCAAGCGCAAAAAAAAATAGAAAGAAAACGGCGCGCGGAGAGGGAGGAAGAGGGGGTGGAGGCGAGCGGTTGTTGTTACTGTTGCCCTGACGACGTAAGCAACGTAATCGCTACGTCATCGCCCTTTGAGCTTGGCGGCCTTCTGCAAGGAGCGTAACTCAATAGCGCTGTCGGCGCTTGCGTCGGCGGAGCGTTTGAATTTCGCGTCCTATGGGAGGTATACGAAGAAACCGACCCTTGGCCCAACTGTCGACCCTGTTGCATTATATAACCTAGGTAGGTGTCCCGCCGCATTGTACGAGCTCAGGCAGACATTCACTTACATCGGAGTATTACACACGCGCTTTGAGGTATACTGACAAAATGGCTGTGCGCAGCGGTCCACAGCCAAATGTAACATGAAGCGCGTAACAACCGCTGCCCGACACCGCGGACGGCGCACTTTCGACGCTGAAACGATTCGCTTCACGAAGGCAGTGAACAAGGCGCGGATTCGAAGCGCGGCCGGCGCGACAGCAAACAAAGGACGAAAGAGTTCAGAACAACGGGTGCTGCGCCTGCGCGAAATTCGTCGCAGGCGGAAGCGGCCGCCAAGCTTCCCTGTTCCATTTAGCAGTGAACTGCTCCGTACATACAATGACATCTCACGCAAGACACAAACGCCAACCACAACGACATAAAAGCGAAAGCAGGTACTCGCCTGGAACATTCGTGATGATAAGATCCCATACCGCCAACAATGGCGTCACAATGGCACGGCTGAATCTCGACGTATCCATTTTCGACAGCGTATACGTACAGTCACTTTCCCTGAGAAGACGCATGGCTAACGTACAACGTAGGGGCGACATTTTAGGTCACACCACGCGCATATCAATCACAGCTGCACAACATATAAGTTAACACATCGCTGTACGCGAACGAAAACCAAACTATACCGCACGACGACGCACAACCACAGCCAAACGAGAACGAAGCACAGCGCGGCCGGCACGGCTTCCCCTGGCTTCCAGGCTAAGAGCACCCCACGTGATTCTACGCGCTATCACGTGACTGCCGACTGTTTCCATCGCCAGGAGCGCTAGGAGCAAAGGAGGGAGCGCACAGCCTTGGCTTCCGAGATGGAAGGTGCGCTATCTCGGAGGCGATGGCATAGTTTGTAAGAATGGCAGACTGGGCGCGTTGGTTTAGCATATTTGAAGTGTAAGGCGCGGTAACGACGATGGACAGTACGCACACGCTTGTGACAGCGCGTGATGGGCATATAAACTGTGCTGTTTTCGAAGTAAACATTGTTGAAAGTGGCGCTCTGTGTGTGTACCTTACACTTCAAATACGATGTGATAGCGTGCGTAGTTCTCGCTCCCTCCCGCAGTTGCCGTAGTCTTCGTCTTTTCTCACCCTTGAGCAGTGGGATGGGAGTTGGCAGTGCGTGCGCCGTGCCGTGCATTCAGCCATTATTGGGCTTACAGCCTATGACTTGCACTTATTGTCATGTCGTAAGTTTTACGAGCATCCGCGGTCATGCACGCGCTGCACTAAATCGGCGCAGCACGTGAGGCGGCATGTATACATGCATGGAGTTCGTGGTGTCCTGGGAACTCTCTTATACAAAGGTGAGCGCAGGAGGGGGGGGGGTGCGGCCGCTTTCTCAAGTAATCTGTAAGGGGGCGCCAATTCTGCCCCATACATTTACTCTGTCGAACCTCTCGCGTCACCTTTAATGCGCAGGGTTATGGCTGCGCATGCTCTTCGACAGTAATGTCAACGGAGCACCTTCGATGGTGAATGCGAAGCACAATTTACCTCCTCCATTTACCCCCGGTGGCCGTCGGGAGAAGCACGCCATCGCTTCATTTTCATTTTTGCATCCATGGCTCATTCATGGTTGATCTTGTTTTGTTCCTTTCGGACTCGAAAAAGTGCAAAGGGGGGGGGGGGGGTGCCGCAGTGAGACTTGCCCCTCCACCCCCCCCCCTGATGGAGAAATTTGAGCACGCCTATGTTATCATTTTCCTCGTTCGGTAGCGAGGTGCTCACATTATTGTTACTCATGTGTGTCCCCTTAAGGTGACATTGATTTCCTTCCGAGTCTTTGCTTACCTTTTCCAAGTGCTTCTGTGCGGAAATAACGTGGAGAAATTGTGCGGGCAGTTCTTGGCATCGTATATGGAACCGATAATGATTTCCCTGTAGGTTTCCCTTGCATGGATGACTGGTACGAATACAGGTGTCGAAGTGTTAGCTTCCGTAATGTTTACATTAGCTGGCTAATTAGTACCACAAGGCAAGTGTCATTGTGTCCCATCTTGTTTAATGGACCTCTGTGAGGCCTCGGCTTACTCTAATGTTTGTGGACGAAAAATTCATATCACAGATACATTTTCCACTGCTCGCGCGTAAACAAGTAGGTCGTTAAACTTTATGCATCAGTGTGTAATGTATGCATATTTATGTATGTCAGAATTGCGTGCTCTGTGTTGTATACATTCCACATGTACAATTATACTGTATTAGCCTATATCTTGGTCTGTTCAAAGTAATTCTTTTTTTGTCCATCTTATTGGCTAAGCGAACAATTATAAGTGTTCATACCGGAACTTGTAAAAAGTGTTCATGTCGGCGGGATGTTTTCTGTCCCACTTACAGCTTTATACCCAGAAAGTTTTTGTAATGAATTCAACTTTTGTTCTAAATTGCTTCTACATTTGTATATGTGCCCTCGTATAAATGTTCATGCGGTTGATATGTATAGTGGAAAATATGAAACGGTAGGGCACACCTCGAGCCTGTGCAAAAAAAAAGTTTGCTGATTTTCTTGTACATTTTCTCCAGTCTTGTATTATTTTGTGAAGCAATGATACTTCGTCAATTGTCTATGGTATGGTACGGTAAACTTTATTGAGGTCCTGCAGGGCGTGTCTCAACACGCAGCGGGCCGCTCCCACTTAGGGACCGTATGTGAAAATAAAATACCACGAGAATTAACATTGTGCCAATGGCTCCACCATATGCTTGTCTCCGTAATGTCACTGACATCGTAACCTTAGAAAATGCAGTACAACAACAGACGCATTACGCAATGCACGCGATTTTAATATGCATGCATGGATGCAGCTTAGTGTTTCAGTGTGTACCCTTCACTTCTTCCATTAACACCCTTATGAAAGATATTAACACCCTTTTTCCGCGCACACCCTTCTCTTAGGGTGTATATAAAGAAAAAAGGGTGTTGTGCAATGGAAAAAGGGTGTTAATGTCATTAACACCCTTTTCACACCCTCGAGGGTGTAAAAATGTTAAGTGTGTACCCCACGAAGACTCGTTTGATTTTCCTACGGCGCTCCTCGGTGGGAAGACATGAAAGGGAAACAAACGTGTCACCCTTTCTAGGTGACTTGGCGATCATTAAACACGCCCACGACCGCAAACGACTGCGGGGGAGTCTCCCAGAAGCCCGGCGCCGGGCCCTGTTATCTGAACACAAGTTCGACAGTTGAACGCTACATGCATTGTTCAAAAGTACACTGTTGCTGCCGCTTCTGTTTGGCTTGGGCGCCAAATGGCAAACGCAACAGCGTGCAGCTTCGGATGGTTAAACAAAAAACGCCGCCGCTTCTCTTCGAATACGGTCCCCAACGTAACAGAGCCTACTCCGCGTTGTCTGCTTCACATGCCAGTGCTGTCTCTGTCACCGCTTGCGGCGCTGCTGGCGCCTTACGACGGCCGCCCCGTGCATATGGCGGTGGATATCACTGTGCACGTGGGTGCCAACTGCGCCACGTGCCACCACTGGCAATGACGTCAACACTAAACCCCTTAAAACTAACAACTAACGAGCCAAGGATGGCAAGGCGCCTTTGACAAAAATAGGTCCTCCTATCAAAACGAGAGCTGGCCTGTCTGAGGCACTTTCTCCTGATCTGCCTATCCCACTTGCTGTGATGAGAGTGCTTCCCAACCGCACAATCACTACAGTAGCAACAGTTGCACTGGTACTGAATGTGGTTCATGCCACCTGATTGGCACTGTGGCCCAACAAAGTACTCTTGCACAGGTGGACAAAACAAGAGACACATTCACAGATGTCAGAAAAGCAAGTAATTATACTGTACAAGCAATTTTTAAGTCATATGAACAAACTGATCATTATAGTTTAATTACAGAAGCTGTAAATTTTTCCACAGCACGGCAGTTGTGGAAACATTTAACTCACCCTGAGGAAAGTCTTCTGGTACCACCGGTGCGTGCAGCTTTTTCGAAGCATGCTGAGAATGCTCCGATTCACTTTCTTCGGAGTCCGTATACACCGATGGCGCCCGGCGATGCCTTTTCCGGCCCCTGTCAGGGCCACTACTCAGGTCAGATGTATACTGGCTTTTGTCCAGGTTTTTGCGTGCATGGTCGTATGTAGCTGAACAAGAAATTATAGTGCAATGGTCTTACTTAGGTCAAGTTTCAGCTTTAATTCTGTTCTGAAGAAATCAACATATCTGAACGCAGCACTTACCGAATAATCCTATTACTGAAATTTTGAACTTTTCCCATGTCGACTCCCTAGGGCGTGATTTCTTCACCATGAACACAAACCTTTCAGCACTGACATGAGTTGGCCACCAACACTTGACTTGTATGCAAGATCCATATTGTCGGAACAACTGCCACAGTTTTCGTTTTTGTGAATTCCACAAGGGCGTAATTCATCTGAAGAAAGAACACATGCTTCAACAAAGTGAAAAGACACTAACCAATTTAAAATTTCAATAGTACTACCGCTATAATGTGGAAAAACACCCAGAATTTCGTACTAGGAAAGCTCTAAAATAAATTAATTTGACTGAGCTAAAAAATTACCTGTCTGCCACAGTCACTCCAAACACAATTATTTAATCAACATTTCTTCAGTGAAATAAGTTCCTTATAACTTACAATGAATTCAGAGCAGTGAATATAATTTATATTAAAGATCACGCTGAGTTATGCCAGGTCTTGAAAGTTGCCAGTGCGGATAACTATAGACTGATGGTCAGACAGTGGCGGCATTACACAGCTATATTAGATGCTTAGTTATTTGAAAACTAGTACTCATGCTAACAGCAATAATCCCCAACTATTGCCTCCATTAAATGCCGTGTTTCCCATTTTAGCGGAGAAATATAAATATTGCGGTCTCATTGTGTCTGACTCTAGAATTTAAACATGAATATTCTTTTGCCTGTCAAGATGACTGGGCATGTTTGACAGGTGAGAATTTTTTTAATCTGCGTAGCTGTACCACACCTTCTAGGCTAAACTGCCTAGAGCTTTGCCAAATAAATGAAACTGTTTTCATACGTCCACAAATGCTTGCACATTTCAAGGCTCCATAGCAGCTAAAAGTAATGCCCTAAAGAATTACACGCTAAAATCAAAGTGCAGGTAGTTCATGTCAATAAAAAAATGATCATGCTCACCAAAGCACGGCCTGGCATGTTGCAGTACAACACAAGGCTCATGGCAAAACAATGGAACAAAGCTTGCAGTATACAACACAGTTGGCTAAATTCCGAAAGACAAACTTCTATCCACTATGGTGAATCAGTGGCTAATGACCCTGCTGACCCGAAGGTTGCGGGTTGCGATCTCTGCCAAAGCGATTTCATTTCAATGGAGGCGAAATGGTAGAGGCTTGTGTACTGTGCGATGTCAGTGCACGTTAAAGAACACCAGATGGTCGAAATTTCCGAAGCCCTCCACTACGGCCTTTCTCATAATCATATCGTGGTTTTGGGACGTAAAACCCCAGCTATTAATAATGGAACTTCTAAAGAACACAGGTTAGATTGAATGTAACTCTGGAATGACCACAGACTGGTTCCTCCATGGAAGCCTGACCATTTTTCGGACGTTATGCAGACGCCACACTTTCAGTTCTGACAGATTTGAAACAATGTATATGCCTAGTCTCGAAGACTGAAGAGGCACTGCGTAAAGATATTCCTTTAGAAGAAACTCTTGGCCGACAACACAGAGTTCCTGGGTGGACTTCAAGCTGGCAATGTTTCTTATGATGATAATGTGCCCATCAAGCATACAGCAGTTGTCTTGCTCGTCTAAGCTCAGCATGAAGTTTGAGCATTTCACTGTTTGAAAACATGGCACACAGCACATGGAAGGCAGTGGGCCATTCTCATGAGGGCAACTTGGTGTGAAAGCACCACTTTCCACGCAAATCTTTTCACCAGTGCTTGACCACTCTTCAGTTAGCCGCTTTCCAAGTTGCTGCAAGGGCTTCCCGTGCCTGCGAAGAAACTTTTTTAATTGCTTCATGTTGTTTTCGAAAGCGAACGCACTGAAGCAATCCACTGCACCGTGATACTTTACGTCATCAGGAAGGTGCAACAGGCAGTGCACATTAAAAGACACATGGCTTTTCCCTTAGCAATGAGCAAAAGCGTTAACAAAGTGCTTCAGAAGAGCCTTTGCATAGTCCGCATAGCGACAACGCAAGTGATTGTTGGCTAAAATTGAAAGCGCTGCGTGTACACACTAAACATTTTACACCCTTAATGGTGTAAAAAGGGTGTTAATGACATCAACACCCTTTTTTTCCATTGCACAACACCCTTTTTGCTTTATATACACCCTAAGAGAAGGGTGTGCGCGGAAAAAGGGTGTTAATGTCTTTAATGAGGGTGTTAATGGAAGAAGTGAAGGGTGCACATTGAAGCACTAAGCTGCATCCATGCATGCATATTAAAATCGCGTGCATTGCGCAATGCGTCTGTTGTTGTACTGCCTTTTCTAAGGTTACGATGTCAGTGACATTACAGAAACAAGGTAATGCTGGAGCCATTGGCGCAATGTTAATTCTCGTGATATTTTATTTTCGCATAGACCAATGACGAAGTATCATTGCTTCATAAAATACTACAAGACCCGAGAAAATGTACAAGAAAATCAGCAAACACTTTTTTTGCACAGGCTCGAGGTGTGCCCCACCATTTCATATTTTCCACTATACATATGAACCGCATGAACATTTATACGAGCTATTGCCAGCACATATGCAAATGTAGAAGCAATTTAGAACAAAAGTTGAATTCATTAGAAAACCTTTGTGGCTGTAAAGCTGTATGTAGGATAGAAAACATCCTGCCGGCATGAACACTTTTCACAAGTTCCGGTATGAACACTTTTAATTGTTCAATTAGCCAATAAGACAGACAAAAAAGAATTACTTTGAACAGACCAAGATATAGGCTAATATACTACAGTTGTACATGTGGAATGTATACAACATAGAGCACGCAATTCTGACATACATAAACATATATACATTACACACTGATGCATAATGTTTCACGACCCACTCGTTTACGCGCGTGCATTGGAAAATGTATCTGTGATATGAATTTTTCGTCCACAAACATTAGAGTAAGCCGAGGCCTCACAGAGGTCCATTAAACAAGATGGGACACAATGACACTTGCCTTGTGGTACTAATTAGCCACCTAATGTAAACATTACGGAAGCTAACACTTCGACACCTGAATTCGTACCACTCATCCATGCAAGGGAAACCTGCAGGGAAATCATTATCGGTTCCATATAGGATGCCAAAAACTGGCCGCACAATTTCTCCACGTTATTTCCGCACAGAAGCACTTAGAAAAGGTAAGCAAAGACTCGGAAGGAAATCAATGTCACCTTAAGGGGACACACATGAGTAACAATAATGTTAGCACCTCGCTACCGAACGAGGAAAATGAGAACATAGGCGTGCTCAGATTTCTCCATCAGGGCGGGAGGGGCAAGTCTCACTGCAGCACCCCCCCCCCCCTTTGCACTCTGTCGAGTCCGAAAGGAACAAAACAAGATCAACCATGGATGAGCCATGGATGCAAAAATGAAAATGAAGCTATGGCGTGTTTCTCCCGACGGCCACCGAGGGTAAAGGTAGGAGGTAAATTGTGCTTCGTATTCACCATCGAAGGTCCTCCATTGACATTATTGTCGAAGAGCATGCGCAGCACCCTGCGCATTAAAGGTGACGAGAGAGGTTCGACAGAGTAAATGTATGGGGCAGAATTGGCGCCCCCTTACATATTACTTGAGAAAGCGGCCGCACCCCCCCTCCTCCCTGCGCTCACCTTTGCATAAGAGAGTTCCTAGGACACCACGAACTCCATGCATGTATACATGTCGCCTCACATGCTGCGCCGATTAAGCGCAGCGCGTGCATGACCGCGGATGCTCGTAAAACTTACGGCATGACAATAAGTGCAAGTCATATCCTGTAAACCCAATGATGGCTGAATGCACGGCACGGCGCACGCACTGCCAACTCCCATCACACTGCTCAAGGCTGAGAAAAGACGAAGACTACGGCAACTGCGGGAGGGAGCGAGAACTACGCACGCTATGACATCGTATTTGAAGTGTAAGGTACACACACAGAGCGCCACTTTCAACAATGTTTACTTCGAAAACAGCGCAGCTTATATGCCCATCACGCGCTGTCACAAGCGTGTGCGTACTGTACGTCGTCGTTACCGCGCCTTACACTTCAAATATGCTAAACCAACACGCCCAGTCTGCCATTCTTACAAACTATGCCATTGCCTCCGAGATAGCGCATCTTCCATCTCGGAAGCCAAGGCTGTGCGTTCCCTCCTTTGCTCCTAGGGTTCCTGGCGATGGAAACAGTCGACAGTCACGTGCTAGCGCGTAGAATGACGTGGGTGCTTTTAGCCTGGAAGCCAGGGGAACAGGGGAAGCCGCGCCGGCCGCGCTGTGCTCCGTTCTCGCTTGGCTCTGGTTTTGCGTCGTCGAGCGGTATAGTTTGGTTTTCGTTCGCGTACAGCGATGTGTTAACTTATATGTTGTGCAGCTGTGATTGATATGCACGTGGTGTGATCTAAGATGTCGCCCCTACGTTGTGCGTTAGCCATGCGTCTTCTCAACGAAAGTGGCTGTATGTACGCTCTCGAAAACGGATACGTCGAGATTCAGCCGTGCCATTGTGACGCCATTGTTGGCGGTATGGGATCTTATCATCGCGAATTTCCAGGCGAGTACCTGCTTTCTCTTTTATGTTGTTGTGGTTAGCGTCTGTGTCTTGCGTGAGATGTCATTGTATGTACGGAGCAGTTCACTGCTAAATGGAACAGAGAAGCTTGGCAGCCGCTTCCGCCTGCGACGAATTTCGCGCAGACGCAGCACCCGTTGTTCTGAACTCGTTCGTCCTTTCTTTCTTTGCTGTCGCGCCGGCCGCGCTTGGAATCCGCGCCTTCGTGAAGCGAATCGTTTCAGCGTCGAAAGTGCGCCGTCCGCGGTGTAGGGCTGCGGTTGTTACGCGCTTCATGTTACATTTGGCTGTGGACCGCTGCGCACAGCCATTTTGTCACTACCTCAAAGCGCGTGTGTAATACTCGGATGTAAGTGAATGTCTGCCTGAGCTCGTACAATGCGGCGGGACACCTACCTAGGTTATATAATGCAGCAGGGTCGACAGTTCGGCTACTTGGGGACTCATAACGCCCGGGTTAAGCTGCACACGAAACAAGAAAAATATGAAAACACATAAACGAAACACTCGCTAACGCTGCTTGTTCGTGTTTTCTCTGCATTGTGCTGTTTCGGGTGTCCCCCCCCCCCACACGCACACACATACACACACATAATGATATTTGGCACGTGCAGTTTCACGTTTTCCAACCGGTTGATCCTCCCCTTTCTGCCTCTATCGCGCGCGGCGCAACTTATTTTGACGGTCCATGTTCTCAGCGTTACGGACGGTTTGCAGTCAAAGCAAACGAATTCGTGGAACGAACAATAACGTACAAAACTGGAATGGAAATCACGTTTGTGTTTAGCACGCATCTCCTAAGGTTGCAATTTACAAACAATCGTTGTAATGCCAACTGCAAGCAATTTTTGTTTTTGTCTAACCCCATTTGAGATCAGAAATGCCATGTCGGTCTTCAGATAGGTAGTGAAAAGAGGAGGGGGGGGGGCACATAATACTGCCCCGCGGGCTTCAGGTTGCCGATCCCCTGCTGTAGAATATTCTTCGCAGCCGATCCTCTCCTATCAGAGCGCAAGTGCCGCGTTTAAGTAAGATATCACTAACACGTAATCGTTCCAAGCCTGCTAAGGTTAAGTCGTAATTGCGACGAATCGCCCCTGTCGTAGTGGCTGGCCATATGCCTACCGGTTGGCGCATGCCGCGATCACGATTTGTCGCGGAAAGATTAACCGTGTCCCTCAACTCTTGATATGGCCGACGCCACGCAAAAGTTCTTTCGTCATTTGGGAAAGCGAAAGGCCTTGCGAGGGCCAGCTGTTTTAGTTTCCGCGACGGACGCGTACTTCGCGGTTCATCACAAGGAACGAAGGTGGCAGCCAATGGCGGTCAGGTGCGTTTGGCTCGTCACCTATTTAATCCGCGCAGCACGCATACAACACCGCTGTGGCAGATGGCTTCACTTTCTTATGGTTAAAGGGTGTGCCGTACTGGCAAGTTCATAGATGGCCGTAACCGCGTTTTTCGTGCTTTCCGGTGTTTATAACGGCGTTGCCGCATGCATTCGCGCTGAAGTCAGACTTATTGATAGGCCTTTCGCTTTCCCAAAGGACGAAAGACCTGTTGCGCGGCGTCGGCCATATCACGAGTTGAGAAACGCGGTTAATGTTTCCGCTGCAAATCGTGATCGCGGCATGCGCGAACCCGTAGGCATATAGGCTCCGTGCAGACGTAACTCCGCTCGGCGTCCCTAGCGGCAAGAAGCGCAGATTTGGCGGGATGCTCTGACGCGCTCGCAATGGGGTGAAGTCGAGGAACTATGCCTTTTACGATGACTACACTTTTCGTGCTTCTCGGCTTCTCGCGCTTGGCTAGTGACCAGAGCGACGGTATGTCCGCGTTATCAACGCGATCAGTCAGCCGCAGGTGGTGGACGATAAGAATAATATAGCATACAACATCGCTCCGCGATTGCACCCCTGCTCGCTCCACGCTCCCGCTGTGACAGCGCGAAGTTCGTACGCGGGCAGTTCGTTTTGTGCCGGTTCCGCTGTTCGTAGGAATGCCAAACTCCAGGAATAATTGCTGCGTTGTTGGGTGCAATAACCCCTACAGGAATTCTCTGGGCACGCGTTTTTACCGGTTTCCATTTAGAGAATATGAACGGAATCGGCGTGAACCGTGGATCGCACTTGTTCGACGACAAAAGTGAGTTTTGTAAATAGATGTTTTTTTTTCTGGGGTTGCATTTGCCCGTGATTGTTGATCTGCCGAGCAACACCTCTTCCACGACGCCGTGAACGTGACCCGCTTCGAGGAGTTCCCTGCCCTTCTTCAGATTAGCTCCTCGGAAGAAACTATCTATATCACGTAGCTCTCTGAATCCAAACGTAATAATAATTGGCACGCTTTGCACTGCCATGGCAGCAAAACACGAGCCGCGACGACGAACTCGGCTGCACTGAATAAGTCGGCGCAGCGAATGCAGTGCCATGGCCGTTTGATGGAAAGCGTTTTTTTTTTTCATTCAGCGGCCGTGACAGTGCAATTGCTGGTATTGCCGGTTTCAAGCTGCCGCTGAGTTCGCTGCCGCGTTAGCTCGAGGGTGATAAGCTGTGATTGTTTGGTGAGTGAGACGGCCCGCGTTACACGTGCGCAGTTTCGCTCAGCGGGCTCGTCACTTCCGTTGTCTTCCCCCAGTTAATGCATTTTATGTTGCCGCGTTCGCCTGAGGATACACGAGGTCTGGCGAAAAGAAGCACATGCGCTAGCGCTACGTTCTCTGACAGCTGATAACAATTTGACGTCTTTTGGAAGCAAACGGGAAAGAGAACGCTTCAAGCGAAGCACCAAAACACGGCGCGGTGGCTTACCGCAGCCTATGTCGTCTGCCTCCCCTCCTACCCCCCCCCTCCCCCATCCCGCCAAATCTGCTGCCGTGGCCGCTTTGGCGCTGGAGGCAGCGCGCGACTGTGGCGGCTCCTAACGTATGCACGGTGCCCATGGCCAGCCACTACCACAGGGTATAGTCTTGGTTGGCGATTCGTCGCAATTACGTTTTAACCTTAGCAGGCTTAGAACGATTACGTGTTAGTGATATCTTACTTGAAAGACATGAATGCGTAGCACTCACGTCTTCATTTGTTCGAATTTGTCCGAATATTCCAAAAAGCGTGATTTCACATTTTCAGCCCAATATGCTAATAATTAATATATTATCGAAATACTCGATTCGTATTCGAAATTCTGAATACATTCACACACCTATGTACTACCGATCAAGACACAACTATAATTGTTATTAAAGGAAAGTAGTTGTTCGAGGGCTAGTTTCTTTGTTAGACAGCGCTTATTATTGTCTGTTGGTTTCATTTGTTGCGTATATGACAGTTAATACAGCACAATATTTCGCCTAGGTTGATTACAGAGCTAGTAGGTGCTCCATATATTAACAATTTTTTCCAGCTCGTAAAACAGAAGCAGCTGTAGAAAAGGTTCACCACTGTGTGCGCCTTCTTTTGTTAATGCACAGGGAGACCAGTAGCGCCCATAGCATCAGCTTTGTTCCCTTTGCCGTTTGTTCCCCGCGCAAATAATTATGCATGCCATTACACTGGCACTAAATTTTCTGCACTGTACAGGACATTACACTGTAGCGAACGGGTCTGGGGAAGTAGGTGTGTATTCACGTTATATTAGTGCTCGAACACACAAGGACACAATAGCGGGAACGTGTTTACGATTGTGTTTGCGCTGTAGTACAAGGTGCATATGCAGTACACATTCACAATGCATTTTATTTTTCAATGCAGGGTGACATTCTTGCTCCATCTACTGACAGCGGTATTTCAGAGGTGCCATATGTTGCATCAACTAGACAGTGGTGTTCCAGTGGGTCCAAGTGCATCTACTTGTGGTTTTGCAGATTTCCCCTACCTCGAGCTCAAACATGAACAATTTCTGTTACGGACAATGAAACGGCTTGCTGTATGAAAGCGCCCGTTTCAGTTTTGCAATTTTCAGTACAACGGGCGATTTTCGGCATCTGTTTGCCTGAATTATATTGTTAGTGTTGATATAATGCAAAGGTCTGTTAGTTTTCGAGCACAGTAGGAATGTTTTAGATTTTTTCGCTATTCAAGACATCTTAATAAGGAATTTTTATTTTAATTGAGCAAATCATTCTCAAGTATCAGGCACCCTCATTGGCAGGTTCGATCAGCTTATGTGTGTTGTCAAAGCGCACATAACACGAATTTTGTTGTACGTAAAAAAAGTTTGATCATTACCTATGCCTGTTTTTTCCCAATTTTTCATACTTTTCTGTATCACAGCATGCAATAAATAATTTATATTTTTTGAAAATCAAGTGTTATGTTTTGCAGACCAGTTTGACTGGATGTGGAAGCCATATTAAGCATTGCTTTGTACTTATGCTCGTACATGATGTTGTATATACATATTTATATGTGTGTACTACTTCTGATTTCATTTCATGATCCTTAATATGCAGCATAAGTTGGTGATGACCGAATTTGAAGCTTCAGATGAACACACGAGGCTTACGCCCGGATCACTGCAGATTTCACAAATTCGGGGTGTCTTTCCAACCAAGCCCACCTTATGTGAACACGAACTTTGCCAAACCAATATGAAGACGCGTTTGTGCAAATTCGGTAGTACACCCCGAATTAATGACATCTGCAGGAACACATGCATGACGCCCTTTGTGACCACCTAAACCTTCTGTTTCGGCCATTACACATGACGCGAAAGGTATCGTGTACATTCTTCCAACACCCATACAAAAGGGTGTTAATACGAGCTAACACCCTAACACCCCATAAAAAATTTTGTTGAACACCCTTTCTTTAGGGTGTTAAATTAACACCCTAATTGAAGGGTGTAGTCAATAACACCCTAAGGGTGTCCGTCTGGCGACAAACCGATTTACACCCTTAAGGGTGTAAAAATGTTTAGTGTGTATAGATTGGTTTTTGTTCTCGTACAGCGATGTGTTAACTTATATGTTGTGCAGCTGTGATTGATATGCGCGTGGTGTGATCTAAGATGTCGCCCCTACCTTGTGCGTTAGCCGTGCGTCTTCTCAGGGAAAGTGGCTGTACGCTGTCGAAAATGGATACGTCGAGATTCAGCCGTGCCATTGTGCCGCCATTGTTGGCGGTATGAGATCTTGTCATCACTAATATTCCAGGCGAGTACCTGTTTTTTTCTTTTATGTTGTTGTGGTTAGCGTTTGTGTCTTGTGTCAGATGTCATTGCATGTACGGAGCGGTTCACTGCTAAATGGAACAGGGAAGCTTGGCGGCTGCTGCTGCCTGCGACGAACTTCGCGCAGGCGCAGCGCGCGTTGTTCGGAACTCTTTCGTCCTTTCGTTGTTTGCTGTCGCGCCGGCCGCGCTTCGAATCCGCCCCTTGTTCTCTGCATTCTTGAAGCGAAACGTTTCAGCGTCGAAATCGCGCCGTACGCGGTGTCGGGCAGCGGTTGTTGCGCGCTTCATGTTACATTTGGCTGTGGACCGCTGCGCAGAGCCATTTTGTCACTATACCTCAAAGCGCGTGTGTAATACTCGGATGTAGGTGAATGTCTGCCTGAGCTCGCACAGTGCGGCGGGACACCTACATATAATGCAACAGGGTCGACAGTTGGGCTACTTGGAGATTCATAACGCCCGTGCTAAGCTGCACACGAAACAAGAAAAATCTGAAAAAACTTAAGTGAACGAAACACTTGCTGCCGCTGCTTGTTCGTGTTTTCTCTGCATTGTGCTGTTTCGGGTGTCGCTTCCCCGTGCAGCACGCATACAACAGCGCTGTGGCAAATGGCTTCACTTTCTTATGGTTGTAGGGCTGTGCCGTACTGGCAAGTTCATAGATGGCCGTAGCCGCGTTTTTCGTGCTTTCTGGTGTTTATCTGTAACGACGTTGCCGCATGCATTGGCGCTGAAGTCAGACTTATTGATAGGCCTTTCGCTTTCCCAAAGGACCAAAGGCGTTTTGCGTGGCGTCGGCCACATCACGAGTTGAGGGACGCGCTTAATCTTTCCGCGACAAATCGTGATCGCGGCATGCGCCAGCCGGTAGGCATATGGCCAGCCACTACGACAGGGTATAGTCTTGGTTGGCGATTCGTCGCAGTTACGTTTTAACCTTAGCAGGCTTAGAACGATTACGTGTTAGTAGTATTTTACTTGAAAAACATGAATGCGTAGCACTCAAAAGTCTTCATTTGTTCGAATTTTTCCGAATATTCCAAAAAGCGTGATTTCGCATTTTTTATCCCAATATGCTATCATTATTATATTACCGAAATATTCGATTCGTATTCGAAATTCCGAATACCTGCACACACCTATGTAGTACCGATCAAGTACACAACTATAATTGTTATCAAAGGAAAGTAGTTGTTCGAGGGCTACTCTCTTTGTTAGACAGAGCCAAATGAAACTAACTGCCAAATAAAGCAACCTTACTTCGCTGAATAAAGAAGTTATCACTTATTATTATTGTCTGTTGGTTTCATTTGTGGCGTATATGACAGTTATTACAGCACAATAGTTCGCCTAAGTTGATCAGAGAGCTAGTAGGTGCTCCATATATAAACAATTTTTTCCAGCTAAAGTGGAAATTTTTTCCAGCTTGTAAAACAGAAGCAGCTGAAGAACAGGTTCACCACTGTGTGCGCCTTCTTTTTTTTAATGCACAGGGAGTCCAGTAGCGCCCATAGAGTCAGCTTTGTTCCTTTTGCCGTTTGTTTCCTGCGCAACTAATTATGCATGCCATTACACTGGCACTAAATTTTCTGCAGTGTACAGGACATTAATCAACAATATACTGTAGCGAACGGGTCTGGGGAAGCAGGTGTCTATCCACGTTGTATTAGTGCTCGAACACACAAGGACAAGCGGGAACGTGTTTACGATTGTGTTTGCGCTGTAGTACAAGGTGCATATGCAGTACACACTCACAATGCATTTTATTTTTCAATGCAGGGTGACATTCTTGTAATTCCTTGTGCTCCATCTACTGACAGCGGTATTTCAGAGGTGCCATATGTTGCATCAACTAGACAGTGGTGTTTCAGTGGTTCCAAGTGCATCTACTTGCGGTTTTGCGGAGTTCCCCTACCTCGAGGTCAAACATGAACATTTTCTTTTAAGTACAATTAAACTGCTTGCTGTATGAAAGCGCCCGTTTCAGTTTTGCAATTTTTAGTACAACGGGCGATTTTCGGCATCTGTTTGCTTGAATTATATTTTTAGTGTTGATATAACGCAAAGGTCTGTTTTAGTTTTCGAGCACAGTAAGAATGTTTTACATTTTTTGACTATTCAGGACATCTTAATAAGGAATTCATTAATTTAATTGCTGGGTAAATTTTGTGCTGGTGAATTTTAAGTCTGATGTTCATCTTGCGCTCTGTGGCGAAACTGTTTTTTTTTTGGAATTATGTGCAGCATTCACGACAAGTTCTGCTTTAAGAACCGTGATGGTGCTGCATTAGTATCGCTGCAAATCAGCACAGAATGTGATGTATGCGCTGATACACTTATGCACAGAGCAGCAGAGCGCTGTTATGTCTTTCTGTTCCTCTGTGCATAGGCTTTCGTTAAAAGCAGCGCAGTACCAAGAAACCCAAGCTTCAACTCCTGTCACCTCCAGTAATGTTCGCCCAATAATTTCGGTATTTTGTACCACTTGAAAGAGGCGTTAAACTTGCATTACTGCAACTTTATGCAAGATTTTGGTGATCTATAGTCACTTGGGTTTTAGTGCAGTTGCGCTCTTGATTGATTTTGGGTTGATTTTTCACTTCATCAAGAGCAGAATACAGGGTATTCAGAAGTCAGCTTTATTGCTGTTTTTTTTTTATTTCAGCACCGCGAGCAACGTTATAATCACCTTTGCTGATAAGTTATGTATCCATGGAGTCACAGTGAGACAATAATCATCGCTGTCAGCCGCCCAGTTACTATGGCTGAATGAAGTACTTCTTAGTGACTGCAGCAAGCGGGCATTTTTGTATTGAAAAGTTGGAGGCGGTCGCTTTTCTATGCAGTTCCACTTCGAAGAATTCTTCTAGCATGTCCGTGCTGCGAGATATGTTGCTGCATAATTTCATTGCAATTTGCATTATTACACATGCAAGACCGTGAGTGCTAGTGCAAAGCCCCTACCCCCCCCCCCCTCCCCCACGCTGTTACTACCGGCTGGCGATAGCAAGCAATTGCTGCTCGTCACTCACTGAGGAAGATTGCGCCGGTCCACACCGCCCTGCATGCGTAATTATGCAATCCGCCATCAAAATTCAAAATTTGCAGCGAGATATCTCGAGCACAGACATGCTGGAATTCTTCTTAGTGGAACTGTGTAAAAATGAGACTGCCTCCAACTTTTCACTACAAACGTGGCCGCTTGCTGCAGTCACTAAAATGTTCATTATTCAATTTTAGTTAATTTGGTGGCTGACAGCGATTACAATTGTCTCACTTTGTGTCCCCCTGGATACATGTCTTCAAAGGTGGTTTTCACATTCTTTCCAGTGCTGAATTTTAAGAAAACCATAAAGCATAACTTTGAACACTGCTATAGTAACGTAAATCTGTCGTTTTACTGTACAACTCCCCACAGTTGACGTGATTTTTTTATACTGTAGTTGTGCGTTGATGTTAGAAGAAATTTTAGAAGTGATATAGGGTTGAAATGCTGGTGCAGAGATCTCCATTCAGGGGATCAACCCTACTCATACAAAATATTTACAATCAGATGAAGCTACTGGCTCAAAACTATTTTGAAGCAAAGTTGTACTGTACGAATACTATTTTGTCCTCTCCATTAAATTTAGTATCGAATCATCACATAACTTTTCTCAAGGCCCGTAGGCAGAGGGGGCCAAGGCCACCCCCTCCACCTGAAATTCTTATGGAGGGGGATGTTTTACCGAAAAAAATATGAAAATTGGTGTTTTTTAGGGCTTTCAGCAAGTGCCCCCTCCCCTCCCAGAAAAAAATTCCTGGCTACGGGCCTGCTTTTCACGATGGCTTTTTAATACAACGCTATGTTTAAAAAATGCATAGTAGGATTCAGTTACTGTTTTACCATTCGAATTTTGGTGTCGCCTTCGTTAATGTTTCCACTGTGTTTTTTTTCTTTCAAGGCCATAAAAACTGAAGTCTACATTCTTTCAAATTTTCATTTTCAAGTAGCAGGCACCCTCATTGGCAGGTTCTATCAGCTTATGTTTGTTGTCAAAGTGCACATAACACGCGAATTTTGTTGTACGTAAAAAAAATTTCATCATTACCCATGCCTGTTTTTTCCCAATTTTTCATACTTTGCTGTATGACACCATACAATAAATATTTTAGATTTTTTTGAAAATAAAGCGTTACGTCTTGCAGACCAGTTTGACTGGATGTGGAAGCCATATTAAGCATTGCTTTGTACATGATATTGTATATACATATTTATATGTGTGTACTACTTCTGATTTCATTTCATGATCCTTAATATGCAGCACAAGTGGGTGATGACCGAATCTGAAGTTTCACATGAACACACGAGGCTTACGCATGGATCACTGCAGATTTCACTACTTCGGGGTGTCTTTCCAACCGAGCCTTCCTTATGCGAACACGACCTTTGCCAAACCAATATGAAGACGCATTTGTGCAAATTCGGTAGTACACCCCGAATTATTGACATCCGCAGGAACACATGCATGACGCCCTTTGTGACCACCTAAAGCTTCCGTTTCGGCCATTACACATGACGCGAAATAAATGGTGTATACCCTTCCAACACCCATACAAAAGGGTGTTAATACGAGCTAACACCCTAACACCCCACAAATTTTTGCTGAACACCCTTTCTCTAGGGTGTTAAATTAACACCCTTATTGAAGGGTGTAGTCAATATTACCCTAAGGGTGTCCGTCTGGCGACAAACCAATTTACACCCTTAAGGGTGTAAAATGTTAAGTGTGTAGGTTTAAACACCCGGGGGTCTAGAACGTGCATCTAACAGACCTAAGTAAGCATGTGTTCTTGCATTTCGTCCCCGCCGGAATACGACCGCCGTGGCAGGGAATAGAACACACGATCTCGCTACCCAGCAGCGCCACACTTTATCAGTCAATTGCTTCCATGGCGTTGGCGGCGTCAACAAAAAAAGTCACAGTTTCGCCGCAAGGGCGAAGCAATGAATGCGATAGCAAGAAACTAATGCTATACGAAGTGCGGCTCGCCAATGGATACTCTCAGTTTGAACAGCGCTCCTGTTGCAAAGGCGGCCGAAGCAGCGAACGAAACTAGCGTGCTTCAAGTGTCGAGCTGTGACACTTGATAGTTCGCGCTCATCGTCTGTTTGTTCGTTTAGCGGCGTCCCTTCCTCGAGTGACTTTCGCACGCTCCGTAACATAAGCGCGGACACCACGGTGAAACCTTGAAACAACCCTCTTCCCCTCACCACCAGAAAACCGCGCGAGCAGACAGCGGAAGGGCAAGGTACTCCTTGCGCAAATATAAGAAGCGAGCGAGCTCGCCGACGACTTTTAAATGCGCCCGTCGTGCTCCTAGCGCCATCTCGCTGGTAATGAACAAACGCTCATAAGCGCCGGCCGTCTCTGAGTCCGTCCAGCGGTAAAAGGTGTGTATATAATGCTCGCCGTTAGCTACGCGGAGGATCTGTGTTTCGTGGCGTAGTGGTTAGCGCCACTCGCTGCGGAGCAAGGGGTCCCTGGTTCGATTCCGCGCTTCGGAAGCATTCTTCTGAATTATTTTTCTTTGGGGCTTTTGTATATATATATACATACTTATACATATACGGTGCATGACGGCGACGGCAAAATTCAGCCGAGACTGTCCATATAATTGCTATCGCAATAAA
This sequence comes from Rhipicephalus sanguineus, assembly GCF_013339695.2. Lineage (NCBI taxonomy): Eukaryota > Metazoa > Arthropoda > Arachnida > Ixodida > Ixodidae > Rhipicephalus > Rhipicephalus sanguineus. The sequence goes on along the minus strand of NC_051181.1, from coordinate 34,603,629 downwards.
ATAATCACGTGATGACGTAACGACGGGACGTTATTATGATGTCACACATTCCCAAAATCACGTAATTATGACGGCATAATGACGTCACATGGCGTGACTTCATCACATGACATTGTCGCATTGCACTGCCTCTGTGATCGGTTGGCCAATCACGGAGGCAGTGCAAAACTACATTAGGTGCAGGAAGCTTTTGCACGGGGGTGGGGCAGAACTGACACATCGAATTACGACAAGAAGAAAGCTTTCACCTTCGAGTCGTCTTAGTCTAATGCATAAGGGGCCCAGTGCGTTTTTTTTCTACGAATGATAGGCCTTTGTCTACGAGAAGTACTTCTCGCAAACGTAGTCACGAGGCGTGCGCTTTCGATCTTTCCTTGGTATGGCACGAGCCCACGCTTCCAAGCTCACCGGGTCACTAGGAGCTTTGAAAGTCACAAGCCATACAACACTGCCGCCTTAATTAATGATATTACTTAGCACACTCTAGTGTTTATTGGCATTACTGTACGATTGAGATGATGGGAATGAGTGATGTGAGGAAACCGAAGAATTTCATCACGTACGATTTCTGAAAAATTTGGTCCGTCGATTAGCAGGCTAATATCGTGTCTACTAAGTGTGAAAATAATCAAAAAGTAGGCCATGCCACTAAGAGGGGGGTCACACTTTCTGCGAGATGTGAGTCGCGCACTGCAGCACACTGATTTCAGCGTCATTGACTGCAGTACGTGGCTTCAGTTAAGCTCCCATTGCGAGAAGCTCAATGCGGCCACTCTAGAAGCGCCACGAACCAACACAGAAAAAAAGTGGGGCTCATCACGTAAGAAAAACTGAGTATGTACATTGCCTACGGTACGTAACGGAATGCAGGGAAAGAACTCCGCTTACTGACTTGCAGGCCATCGCCGTGGCATACGTAAGACCTGCGTTAATAATATCTGGAGTTTAACGTCCCAAAACCACGATATGATTATGTGAGACGCCGTAGTGGTGTGCCCCGGAAATCTTGACCATCCGGTGTTTTTTAACGTGCACTAACATCGCACAGTACACGGGCCCCTAGCATTTCGCATTCATCGAAATGCGACCGCCGCGGCCAGGATCGAACTCGCGACCTTCCGGTTTGCAGCCGAGCAGCATAATTACTGCTCCACCGAGGCGGACAAGGCCTGCGTTGAAAGCAATGTTTACCTTCTGGCAGCATGATAACACGGCAGTTCAATGCCTTGCAACTGTTATAATAGGGGGTACACCCCACTATTGTGGAGTGTACCCGCTATTGTAAGAGTTTCACACACACTAGCGATGTGTATGTGTGCTTCTTTTCGTTTTCTGTCCCCTCTCGGCGCGCTTTTTCACGCTCAACAGTGAACTACTTGACCAAAAAAAAAAAAAAGATATTCGTAGGAGGTTGCTCAGCTTGCCTTTAACAACTTTAAGTGTAATCCACTATTTGAGAAACATCGCCTCGTGAGTTGCTACGCTGTCTATCTGTAAACAAACGCACGACACGGCGAATAAAAAATAAAACGGCTTTTCGAGAACCTTCCAGGTCCCTTGCTCACACAAGCAAAAGATTTCAACTCGTAATGAAAATATTAAATGGGTCCTGACGAGAGACTTTTTAACGAACTTTGCCATGTAAAAATAGAAACAAGCTATCTTGTCCAGAATAAAACTGGCCGCAAAAACCGGGTTTCAAGCCTCGACCTCCTGCAATTCTACAGACCAGCCATAACATAATAACACTAATTTTTGGGGTCTAACCTCCCGAAACCCCGATATGATTATGAGAGACGCCCAGGTGGAGGGCTCCGGAAATTTCCACCACCTGGGGTTCTTTAACATACACCTATAAATCTAAGTGCACGGGCCTCTAGCGTTTTCGTCTTCATCGAAAATATGACCGCCGCGGCCGGTATTCGATCCCGCGACCTGCGGATCAGCAGTCGAGCACCTTATTCACTAGAGCAACCCTGAAGGGTTGCAGATCAGCATAGGCAGTCAAACAAGAAGGCGGGTTTCACGATACTTGATATCAGTCTAATCTGTTTCATCCCTCTTTCACCAACACTTAGCGGAGAGGAAAACGCGGCCTAGGTAGCATCTCATGAGCATAATGAAGTCGGTGTTTTCTGGCGTCTTTAGTTATGTTATTTAAAAACTAAAAAGCGCTGTTGAAACTAAGGTGACTTTATTAAAATGATTCTTTTTAAGATCATTGAACAGCATTGTGCTTGCAAAGGTATTGTTGCTTTACCTCTGCTGGTAATTGAGCTTTAAAAAAAAAGTTCCGTGGGCAGCGAATATAACACGGCAAGACGTCTTGTAAAATCGCAAAATATTGAATTCATAAATTGAGGCCAACTGAAATTAGGGACGGCAAGCCTCTGTCTACACATTTTGAAACCCGCGATCGTCATCACCGCCTCCCAAGCTTGTATTATTTTGCGGAAGTTAGCTTTTTTCACACTACAAAAACAGCAGCGCTAAAGGACGTTCTTGCTTTAGAACTTTTTAAGAAACCCGTGGGAGCCAACAATAATATAATCGGACGAAATATATTGAAGAGGCAGGGGATGAGAAGAAGGGCAGTACGCTCTTTCGAGAGTTGGTCGTTATCAGGCACAGCCAAAGGACTTGTATATGCCCCCTTTCATTGCAGCAGAACTGCTGAGTCACGGTCGAGCAGACCAAGCCGTTCGTGGCACGCGCTGCGGTTATCACTCGTCGATTTAGGTTCACGCTCGCTGGTTGCAGCGGATATCGTCGTCGTGCATTATTTATGTATTATGGTTTTCTCGTTTCGCGCGATCTCGGCAAGCGTCATCACGCGAATTTTGAACGTTGAAAGTCCGTACGCCACGTGGTGTGAAAAAAGGTGAACTGAAAGCGATGTCCCGAATTCCTGGGTATGTTCTGGCATTTTGACCTCCTTCGAAAATGCTAGAGCCGCGACCGGGATGAAAGCCGTGTCCTTCGGGTCAAGATAGATTTGCCAGCGCAAAAAGACGGGACCATTTAGGAAGGACACACAAACATAGCGCTCCTGCGTGTCACCAGCCTAGCACCGCAGCCCACTGTACCCCCACGCAAACAGGAGCAATACTGAAAAAAAAAGAAGAAAAAAATTATTGCCCGGATTCGAACCTTCGACGCGACGTCCACGCGCGACACACCATGCCACTGCTTTACCGATTCGGCCACAACGTCAGACGAACCAGTGATAAAATTGGTCTTGTCGAGATACGACGATGAAAGATGCAAGCCAAAGACACGACTGCATTGTAGAAAACCTCGCAATCGAATGTGTTTTTATTCACACCATAACATGATAACAGGCTCGAATGAAAGCTTTGTCTTCATACTGCTTAGACCTCTGGGAATATTGCAGGTTTCCATGTAGTTTTTTCAGACGGCCCGTTTTTTGTCCTAAAAAACAAGGTAAAATTTCGGTGGCTTCCGTAGGATCCCATTGTTTAAACGGACGCTAAAGAACAAAACGATTTTTCTCGCATAAGTAAAGTAGTCTTCCACGATACCAAAAACACCACGCTTGCTGCGAGAAGACGCTTAATAAGCGAGAAAACGCGAAAAAAGAAAATACAGGTGGCGACGCCACCTCGGAATTCCCGCACCATTTGCCGTGATGTCACATATTTTTGACGGCGCCTGCTTGGGCCTACGTAGTTCCTAATCGGTTAAATCGAAGTACATTGTCCTCTGAGGGGGTCAGAGACTTGGCATAACGAGTTTGTGGAAATTTCGTAGAGCCAGTGGCGCCAAAATACGTTAAATGCTCTTTGAAATCTTTTACGTCACGAATTACAAAGTTCGGCGCGAAATTTAAAAATGAAACTTTGAACTTGGTTTTCTCCTCTAATAATATATTTATGGTGGTGAAATAAGCTGCACAAGAGTCCTCCGAGCGCACTTAATCAATCTAAACCAATTCATTGTTTCTCTTTAGTGTCCCTTTAAATTTTACTCCTCGTGGAAACAAAATGTAACGCACCGATGGCAAAAGTGCTGCATTTGTGAAGTACAGTACAACTTCTAGAACGTGCCTTCCTGGGAACTTGTGGAAGTTGCGTCTCTACGATTTTTTATCGCTGAAAAATGGTCCTGTCCCATTGAAAACGGGCGAGCTTCCAGCAGTGGCCACTTAGAGCGCTGATCATCCAGTGTCCCTGAAAGCTGGATATGTTTATCTTGAACAACTAGGCGAACAGTGTTACGGTGGGCGTATACACGCGAAAACTGTTCGGTTGGTGCATTCGGCGTATCCTGACTTGATCAGTTCGCGTCAGATATACGAATATAAGAAAACATTCGTTTAATAGCCCATGATGGCGGCGCCCATATGCCTTCCGTAACGTATTCTATAGAGAAAAGTCGACAGCTTTGCCTATTTGTACACCTGGGGTTCTATAAGAGTTCTGCATAAGACTATCGGGATAGTTGGAATACAATATAAGGAATAACGTTACTAACGAGTCACGTTACCGAAAAATGTTAACGCCAGTATACGTTACCCGTTACAGTTACGAAATGGTAACGAGTGCGTTACTAAATTACCGAAAAAACATGGCTGATCCCTCCGTCATAGAAATCTGTATAACACGAAAGTGAAACATGTCTTCACAGAAGTAGTGCTCATTGTGTAGTGGTATATGAGAGCTTGTGCAATGTATATTTGTTTTTGGCAGCTATAGCGCCGTTTGACGTGGATGCAACCATGTTGAGGCCTAGTGGCATGACTCCATCGCGACGACTAACGCCCATGATCATGATTAAACCGTTGTGGTAGCTGAAGTTTTGAAGATATATTTGGACACAGCGAATCGTGAATCCCGCGTAAAGATGACATCAACAAGCTCATAATCAACACTGCTACCCGATATGCGCTTCTTCAAAACGTCGTCAATTATAGAGAGAAACAGTATGGTGTGCGCTTTCTAGTAATGGGTAACCGACGCCTGCGCTCTGGCATACACTACCACACTGCGCTTCAGCAGCACGGGAGGCCGATGTTTGTAGCTTGAGCCGCAAACGCGTGCGTCCGGCTGGCCTCTGTCTCGCTCCGCCAAGGCACTACATTCGCCCGTCAAAATCGTGCCCTTTCTACAACGCGTAGTGAAGCAGTTTTGTTAGTCGGTGCTCTCACAGTCGAAGCAGTCGGCGGAGAAAACCCGTTGTTGCATGTGGAAGCTGCACTACTCCGATGACCCGACGCACGCTAACATGAAGCGAAAGGGAGAGAGCGTAACTGCGTCTAGGGTGCCTTGGTGACGCCAGCGCGGCCAGTGTCCCTCGCTGGTAACGAGACGGCGATATCTCGAGCGCAATCTCGGAGAAAGCGCTAGTAAGTGTCGATCGTGATGCATTACTTCTTTTCACCTCTCACAGATGGCGGCACCGCCCTGCTCCGCCCCGCCTCCCTAGACCACAAACAGACAGCACCTTGCGAGAGAGAATGTGTGAAAGATATAAGGAGCGTTCGTGAATTGTCCAGCACTGCCAAGGTAGCTTAGTCGGTTGAGCGTCGGACGCTTACCGTCGCGGCCGTAAAGTCATGGGTTCGATTGCGAGCGGTCCATCTTTTACTTGCTTTTTTCTTCCTCAGCCGTTGGCGTCCATTTTATCAACGTCATATCCGTAACGAAAGTACTTGGTGGATGGACCTCGGCATAAAACACTTTCGTGTTAAAAGTAACGCGTTCCCGTTAACGGCGTTACTTGTAACGCGTTACCGCCAACACTGACTTCAAGAGAAGGCAAGTGCGCGAGGGTGGTGCAGGAAGTTAGCTGGGCAGATGAGATTAGGATGTCTGTGGTGATGAGATGGCGGCAGCAAGCACAGGACCGGGTTGGTTGGTGGAGCATATGAGAGCCTTTGGCCCCGCAGTGGGCAAAGCTAGGCTGCTGCTGCTGATGATGATGTTGATGATAATGCGATGCATCGCAAGAGCGCGCTGAGATTTCGCGTGTCCTGGTGCTACATTGGGAGACCTGCTCGGCAGTGTGACACGACACTCGAGTGAATGTATCTGTGCAGTCGGCATACCAAAGATCAAATAACCTCAATAAAATATTGTCATGAGCTGGTGACGTTGACGAAGGCAGGAGCAGATGTGTTCGATACTAAACTTTTTATTTGGGTGAACCTGTGCCCGGAAGATATAAAGACAATGTACAAGCAATACACGCTGTACACAGTGTTGGCCGTCGATAATCTGTTTTGCGGTAAGGCGCGTAGGCATTTATACATGCGGAACATTCCAACCTTATTGTTGGTCACCGCGTTACTTCCAGAATAGGCTCAGCTGTTCCCGTTGCTGACAGGGGCTGGACACTTGGACTATTTTCGGTATTGGAAATGAAGCGTCGCCATGATTTTGGCAGGAAGCGAAAATTCAGCAACTTTTGCATATGCGGCTTTATCTTTCCAACCTAGGAAATAATAAAGTAATATTATGAAATTATGTTTAGAAATAAAATGCGTTCTTGGCTATTTCCTTTTTTACAACATCCTATATATTTCATGAGTCGCTTCATTCGTTGCGCCGGTGGGCGGCGCTTCTGCTGCAATTCCGTTCGTCTGCTCCTGCCGCTTTGACTGTGTATTTTTCTGTATGCCTTGACGGTAAAAAAAATTGGCTTCTATGATTGCGAACACACTCAAAATGTCAGAAAACTTACGAAAGGGACACAAGGCGCGCTGCGCTGCTGTGTGGTGCGACAACTCGGGAAAAATAGCACAGCGAAATTTTCCACTTCCCGGCACACATCCCGGCACACAGACAGGTAAGCACACTTTTTATTCTGTCGTTACGAAGAAGCAAGCGCTATCCTTATCAAAAAGATGCCTGATCCCTCCGTCATAGGAATCGGTATAACACGAAGGTGAAATGTGTCGTCACAGAAGTAGTTTATTATTTATAGTACATTAGTATGGTGAGAGCTTGTACAATGTCTACTGTTGTTTGGCAGATAGAGCACCGCTCGATGTGGACGCATTGCACTCACGTTGACGCCTAGTGCCACATCTCCGTACCGAAGGCTAACACCCATGACCATGATCTAAGCCTTGCGGAAGCTGAAGTTCTCGACATAAACGTGGACACCGCATATGGTGAATCCCGCCCAAAGATGGCATCAACAAGCACATAATAAACACTGATACTCGATATGCACTCTTTGAAAGCGTCGTGAAATGCGAAGAGAAACGCTACGCAGGTCGTGTATTCCATCTAGCCTGGCCGTTGCGTATACTTCTCACAGGGCGAGCGGGGAACGCGGTGCGAGAGCCAGGTAACGGTGGCTAGAGCCACCATGCCAGGCGAGCGTCGGAGAGCCATTTTTTGATATGAATATACGCAATGCGCGTGGCGTGGGCTAAAGCCTCAGGGTGTGTTGAAGCATTGACGAAAAATAACTTGTATTCGAAACGCGCTGAATTGGATGGTCGTTACAGATGGTCGTTACAGAGCCTGATGTTACAGATGTCACCGCCCCGTTATAAAGGGGATGCTTATAGCGTTCGTCCGTCCGTCGGTCCGTCCGTCCAAGAGCACAGTGAGGGGAAAGTTTGAAAGATCAAAGGCGCGTTCATGTAACCTCCGTAATGCGTTTCGCGGTAGCTCAGTGGGCTAAACGCTCGCCAGCCATCGTCGCTGACCGCGAGGTCATAGGTTGGACTCCCGTCAACGGAACTTTTTATAGTTTTTTTTTCTTTGCCATCGCATGGCGTTCATTTGGCTGACGTACTTTCATGACGGAAATACGTCATGAAAGTCTTGGTGGACCCCGGCATAACACACTTTCGCGTTAAAAAGCTACACGGCAAACCGAAATATTTTCCGCTGTTGCTTTAATGTGTTTTTTTTTGTTTTTTGGTTTCGCACAGCGCATTTGTCGGTAATGTTGTAAGTACGTAAAGCTACTTTTCGACAGTTTCTCGTGAGCCGATTGATGCAGCTGACGCTCAGACGGTAATTTCGCTTCGGTTAGCGGTTGCTGTTAAACTTTTTTTTTTTAACGAGAAGAAATCTTGCAAATTATGATTGCGGAATGTACTTAAACACTTCTTCGATAAACTGGTTTTGTTTCAGAGCATTCCGAGGACCAGTTTCTCGTAGTGACATTACCACCTTTGAATGTGTTATGTCCGGTGTTGTCGCCGGCCCATAGACGTAGGCATGGGTCGCGGTAGTTCAAAAAGCGCAGACAGCCTCCAACGGTTAAAATCAAGTTTATTCCTATTTGGATGAAGGCGGCAGCCGAACGGCCGTTGGAAACGATCGGTGGCTCGTTTGCGCCGACCGGGGGAATGGGGAGGAGTCAAAATCTTGAAGTGGTTTCTGCAACTGGTCCTCCGCAGGTTGGGAGGCTCGCTAGGGAGACAGGGAGTGCTTCTGACACAACATCTCCTCCCTCCTTGGATTGTCGCTTGGAAGCGACCTGGGGGCCGCCGTGGGTGCATGGACGCTCTGGGCGCACTAGGAAGAGAAGCCTCCGCTCGCTGGGTGTCGTTTCTCTTGTGTTCAGGGCCGGCGGGCGGGGGCTCCGATTCATCTGGTGCGAGATGCCAGGCTAAGTGGGACGAAGCTTCCGTCGTCGATGTGGCTGCATGAATGGGATTTTCCCTTGGAAAATTACTTGAACGACGTAGCTGATTAATGTGGCAGCGTGTGGCCTTCCGCCGATGTCGATGAGCCATGACCGGAAACCTATGCGTTTGAGTGCCGTCGCTTCAACCCAGCCGGGCTTTCTAGGGAACTGGCGGGCGTATATGCGCTGTCCACTTTCAATTCTACTGCTACGCGGGAGCTTTTCTTACTCCGACGGTGTTTTCTCTGAGGGCTCCGGGACAAATGCTGTCAGCTGGGTTCTCATTTCTCGTCCGAACATCAATTTCGCTCTCTTTTGATCAGTAGTGCTTTGAGCAGTGTTGTGCTGCCTGAAGAGAAAGTGTACGATGCGGCGTTGCATTGTCCCAGTCTGATCTTTAGTAAGGGCGCGTTTTAACTCAGCTACGTAGCCCTCGGCTTGTCCGTTCGTCGCCGGGTGGTAAGGAGCTGATGTATCAGACGAGACCCCGTTGTTTCTGTAGAATTTCAGAATCTCCGTGGACACAAACGGAGTGGTGTTGTCCGAGACCACGTTGTGCGGTAGGCCGAACGTTGCAAACAACGACCGCAGAGTGTCGATAGCTGCTGCCGATGTCGTTGTAGCTATTTGTTTCACCTCAAGCCCCTTGGTGTATGCGTCTACAACCACCAGGAATGAACACCCTTCGATAGGACCAGCAAAATCAACGTGCAGGGTGTGCCAAGGCGTGTCTGGTGTTTCCCATTCAGGAATAGGGGCTCCTGGTGGGCTTCTGTGATTGCATTGGCAAAGCTGGCAATCTTCAATTTCTTATTCTGTATTGTCACGTGGTCGTGACGTCGAAGAAGGCAGCAGTCAGCAGGTCTGAGATGAAACTCTTTATTTGGCCGAACTTGTGGCCGAGAAACTGAAAGACAAACTACAGCAATACACTGATAGCGGCGAAAAGAGCGTCGATCGTCCATCAATTGACAAGTGGTCAAGTGCGTCGGCTTTTATACAGGTGCTATCGAACTTTCCAGCGATATCGCTGGTGGTGGCGTTATCTATCGATAAAAGCTGGAACATTCGCGTGCCGCGCGAAATCTAAAAAAACGACCTACTACAATCGAGATATTTCTCGAACACTGCTTCGCGGACAGCCCCGAGCATTGATAACCGTCCTTGCTGGTCAAACCCAAAAAATATCAAAATAAGACAAGTGGGCGTGGCATTGCCCCCCTCTGAAGAAGCATCGTCCCGATGCTTGTGAAAGAACAAAGAAGAGAGAACAAAATAAGCAATGCCTACATAAATAACTTACAATAACAAAGGTAAAAGTAGATAATAATAATATCTGGGGTTTAACGTCCCAAAACCACCATATGATTATGAGAGACGCCGTAGTGGAGGGCTCCGGAAATTTCGACCACCTAGGGTTCTTTAACGTGCACCTAAATCTAAGTACACGGGCCTCAAACATTTTCGCCTCCATCGAAAATGCAGCCGCCGCGGCCGGGATTCGATCCCGCGACCTTCGGGTCAGCAGTCGAGCGCCATAACCACTAGACCACCGTGGCGGGGCTGGTAAAAGTAGAGTCCCCAGGTTCGCTAACCTGCAAAAAACGGCTTAAGGCGCACGACATGGACGACTTCAGGTCGTGCGCGGCCTCGCTGGGAGTTCGTAATGCCTCCGGGATGACCTCGTAGTCAAGAGCGCCGAGACGTCGAAGAACCTTGTATGGTCCGAAGTATCGCCGAAGGAGTTTTTCGCTAAGCCCATGTCGGCGTATCGGCGTCCAGACCCAGACACGGTCGCCGGGCTGGTATTCCACGAAGCGTCGTCGAAGATTGTAGCGACGGCTGTCGGTGTGCTGCTGGGTCTTGGTGCGCAGCCGGGCCAGCTGTCGAGCTTCCTCGGCACGTTGTAAATAAGCGGCGGCGTCGCGGTTTTCTTCGTCGGTGACGTTCGGTAGCATGGCGTCGAGCGTCGTCGCCGGGCTCCTTCCGTAGACCAACTTGTACGGCGTCATCTGCGTCGTTTCTTGGACGGCCGTGTTGTAAGCGAAGGTCACGTACGGAAGGACGGCGTCCCACGTCTTGTGCTCAACATCGACGTACATGGCCAGCAAGTCAGCGATGGTCTTATTTAGACGCTCGGTGAGGCCATTGGTCTGCGGGTGGTAGGCGGTGGTGCGGCGGTGGCTCGTCTCGCTGTATTTTAGGATCGCCTGAGTTAGTTCCGCAGTAAAGGCGGTACCTCTGTCTGTGATGAGGAGCTCTGGGGCGCCATGACGCAAGGCGATGCCCTCCACGAAGAACTTAGCTACCACGGCGGCACTGCCTTTCTTCTTCATGAGTTCTTCTTCATGAGAACGCCGTTCCGTAAGAAAAACGACGGCAGTGCTCGCTTGAATACCTTCGGAACAACGGCGGTCTTGCACTCGAGGTACTCCATAAGGCCCCCCAGTACCGCGTCGGCTCGTTGCCTTCCGGCAGTGTCGTCGGCACTTATAGTTCCGAGGAAGCAGTCGTCGTCGTCCTCTTGCGGCGGCGCGTCGACGGGGGCTCGGGACAGGCAGTCGGTGTCAGAGTGTTTTCGTCCGGACTTGTACACGACGGTAATGTCGAATTCTTGAAGCCTCAGACTCCATCGTGCGAGACGACCTGAAGGGTCCTTCAAGTTAGCTAGCCAACATAAGGGGTGATGGTCACTGACAACTTTGAAGGGCCTGCCACAGAGGTAAGGTCGAAACTTTGACGTAGCCCAGATGATGGCAAGGCATTCCTTTTCTGTTGTGGAATAGTTGGCTTCTGCCTTGGATAGTGACCGGCTAGCATAACTGATAACCCTTTCAAGCCCGTCAGTCTTTTGCACAAGGACGGCAGCCAGTCGTACGCTGCTTGCGTCGGTGTGTATTTCCGTATCGGCGCAATCGTCGAAATGCGCAAGTATAGGTGGCGTCTGCAGGCGTCGTTTAAGTTCTTGAAATGCTTGCACTTGCGCCGTTTCTCACCTGAATTCCACGTCAGTCTTCGTGAGAAGGGTCAGTGGTTCGGCGATCCGTGAAAAATTTTTGACGAAGCGTCTGTAACAGGCGCATAAGCCGTGAAATCGGCGCACGACCTTCTTGTCTGTGGGTGGCGCGAAGTCGGCGATGGCAGCTGTTTTCCGCGGGTCTGGGCGCACTCCAGACTTGCTGATCACATGACCCAGAAACAGGAGCTCTTCGTATGCGAATCGGCACTTTTCTGGCTTCAGGGTCAGTCCAGAGGTCTTGATTGCTCGAAGTACTGCCTCAAGCCGCCGGAGATGCTCGTCGAAGTTCGACGAAAACACGACGACGTCGTCCAAATACACAAGGCACGTCTGCCACTTCAATCCGGCCAGTACGGTGTCCATGACGCGCTGGAACGTCGCAGGTGCCGAGCAAAGACCGAAAGGCACGACCTTGAACTCAAAGAGGCGGTCGGGTGTTATAAAAGCGGTCTTTTCTCGGTCTCTCGTCTACTTCGATCTGCCAATAGCCGGTCTTGAGGTCCATCGACGAAAAGTACGTCGCGTTGTGAAGTCGATCCAGGGTGTCGTCTATCCGTGGGAGGGGGTACACGTCCTTCTTCGTGATTTTATTCAGGCGCCGATAATCAACACAGAAGCGCAGTGTCCCGTCCTTCTTCTTCACTAACAGCACGGGTGAGGCCCACGGACTCTTTGAAGGCTGGATGATGTCGTCGTGTAGCATTTCGTCGACTTGTTTCTTTATGGCCTCACGTTCTCGCGTCGAAACTCTGTAGGGGCTCTGTCGGAGTGGTCGAGAATTTTCTTCTGTTATAATGCAGTGCTTAGCAAGGGACGTTTGTCGGACCCGCGATGACGACGAGAAACAGTCCTTGTATTGCAGGAGCAGGGTTTTGAGCTGGTCTTGCTTGACCTTCGGAAGGCTCGGGTTGACGTGAAAATCCGGTTCGGGACCTCTATTCGTCGAAGCAGGTTCGGCAGCATCGAAGAGGATGAAAGCATCGCTGGCGGCTACACATTCGTCGATGTAGGCAACCGTCGTACCCATGTTGAGGTGCCTATATTCGTGGCTAAAGTTTGTCAGCAGTACCTTTGCTTTAGTGTCATGCAGCTCGGCGATACCTCTTGCGACGCAAATTTGACGGTTCAAGAGTAGTTGCTGATCACCGTCCATTACGCCTTCAAGGTCGCAGGTTTTTCAGTGCCGACGGAAATAATGACGCTGGAGCGCGGCGGAACGGTCACCTGCCCTTCTATCACATTCAGTGAATGGTTCCCTGGCGTCGCGTGGGGCGGGAGCGCTTTGTCTGAGGTTAGTGTTATTGACTCAGACCTCAGGTCGATAACGGCGCCGTGGTCACTTAGGAAGTCCATTCCGAGTATCAGATCCCTGGTGCAGTTTTGTAGGATTACAAAGCTCGCAGGAAAAGTCCGGTTATTGATGGTGACTCTCGCCGTGCAGACACCAATCGGCGTTATCCGGTGGCCTCCAGCTGTCCGGATTTCGGGTCCACTCCAAGCGGTCTTTACTTTCTTCAGCTTGGTGGGGAATGACCCACTGACGACGGAATAGTCGGCTCCGGTGTCGACGAGAGCTGTGACGCTGTGGCCGTCGTAAAGAACTTTGAGGTCGCTAGTTCCTTGTCTTGCGTTGCGGTTAGGTCGTGGCGTTGGATCACGGCTTCGTCGATTTGTCCCGCTGTTTCGACGTTGCGTCGTCAGGTTTTCTTCGGGCCGCGAAGTTTCGTCGTGAGGGCTCCGTCCGGTTTGCGTCGTGTTCTGAAGGTCTCGTTCCGTTGTCGTCGTCGGCGGCCGCGGAGGATCTTCGACATTTCGTCGTACAGCAACCGCACCTCCATCGGTTGCTGCCCTCAGTTTCCCGGATGTGGGCTAGGCGACCGGCCCCGGTTTGGGCCAGTGTACTGCCGGCGGTGCGGTGACATGTAGCGGCCGGGCGACGGCGAGCGGGAAGGTCGTCGTTCTTGCCACTGTGTTCCGATGAGGTAGTCGTCGATGTCGCGAGGCCGTTCGACTGGCTGCGGGCGCGGCGCGTTGACGGCGAATCCGCGTAGCCCCATCTGTCGGTACTGGCAGCGGCGGTACGTGTGGCCGGCCTCCCCGCAGTGGTAGCAGAGCGGGCGGTTGTCAAGGACGCGCCAAACGTCGTTCTTCCTCGGCGTGTATCGCTGCCGGCTGGCGGGCGGTATGACGTCGGTGGTGGCGGCGGAACTGCTGGGGAGGCGCAGCGTCTTGACGTGGGCGAGGAGGGGGGGCGTTGCGTCGGGCTGCAGCAGCATAGCTCATTGCTTGCATCTGCGGCGGTGTCGGCTGAGGAAAACCCAGTGACTGGTGGATTTACTCGCGTACAACGTCAGAAATGGACGTCACTTCGGGCTGTGCAAAAGGTGCGAGCTTTCGCAGCTCCTCTCGCACAATGGCTCGGATCGTTTCGCGCAAGTCGTCGGATCCGAGGGCATGAACAGCTGCGCTGTCTTGAAATGCACGGCGATTGTACTGCCGGGTACGCATCTCCAGCGTCTTCTCGATGGTCGTGGCTTCTGAGACGAATTCCTGGACGGTATTCGGTGGATTCCTCAAAAGTCCAGCGAAGAGCTGTTGCTTTACTCCTGGCATGAGGAAACAAACCTTCTCTTCGGGCATGTCAGGGTCAGCATGGCGGAACAGTCGGTTCATATCTTCCGCGAAGATTGCCACCTTTTCATTCGGGAGCTGCACCCGAGTTTCCAGTAATGCGGCGGCCCGTTTCTTTCGCACGACGCTTGTGAACGTTTCCAGGAAAGCGCTGCGAAAGATGTCCCAGGTTCGAAGATTGCATTCCCGATTCTCGAACCAAGTCCTTGCCGCGTCTTCCAGGTAAACGTACACGTGGCGCAGCTTGTCCTCGGTGTTCCAGTTGTTGAATGCTGAGACCCTTTCGAACGTCTCCAGCCAGGTTTCGGGGCCATCGCTTGGCGATCCATGGAAGGTAGGCGGCTCTCTGGGCGGCTGCATCACGACAGCTGCAGGGGGACACTGCGGCTGTCATCGTGCCCCTTGTCTTCGTCGCCGTGGTTCTTGGCTTGTCCAGTAGCAGTCTTAATTGAAGGGGTAGTCCTTTGAGTCTCCGGCTTGCTCGACTGTCCCTGATGGTGTCGGTGTCTTCTTCACGAGCGGGGCTGGGTTCACGGCTTGACGGGGGTGTCCGGAACATGAACGTACCCAGCACCTCCACCAGATGTCACGTGGTCGTGACGTCGAAGAAGGCAGCAGTCAGCACATCTGCGATTAAACTCTTTATTTGGCCAAACTTGTGACCGAGAAACTGAAAGACCAACTACAGCAATACACTGATAACGGCGAACAGAGCGTCGACCGTCGATCAACTGGCAAGCGGTCAAGTACGTCGGCTTTTATACAGGTGCTATCGAACTTTCCAGCGATATCGCTGGTGGCGGCGTTATCTCTCGATAAAGCTGGAACATTCGCGTGCGGCGCGAAATCTTAACAAAACGATCTACTACAATCGAGAAGTTTTCTCGAACACTGCTTCGCGGACAGCCTCGGGCGTTGATAACCGTCCTTGCTGGTCAACCCCAAAAAACATCAAAATAAAACAAGAAGTGGGCGTGGCAATATCATGGTTCATACTAGGCCGCCACAGAAAACTTCTGCCGCACTTTCTCATGGCATGGATATCATGCAGCTTCGTCAAAAGAGTACCCAAAAATTCAAAGGGGAATGGCAGTATTGAAACAAATGGCGAGAGACGATTCTTCGCATCGGGAGGCTTCCAAGACCGTCAGAAAGAGAGGACATCATCGCCGCAGTTCTTTAAAAAATGCCACAGACCCTGCACGGCCGCGCCCCTCCACCACCCTTCTTCTCCAGCGCCCCTGCCTCCAAGACCGAAGGCGGCCAGCGCGACCAACAAACCGACGAACAGCATTGTTGCTGTTGAGCCAGTTTGGCCTATATTGCCGAAGTCACAGCCACCTGCAAGTTCCAAGCTCACATCGACAGCCGTAACCTCCCAACCAGCAGCCGACAAGCCGCCTGAGGAGGACAGAGAAGTCATTACAGTGCTTCGAACGCTGCTGGATGGCCTGCGAAAGCTCCGTAGCAACCTCAAATCCCCGCTGGCTCAGAGTAGACTATAAGTACTGGATGCTCTAAATCCAGTATTTGCAAGCTTCCAGTAGAAACCATGGCTCGTCCAATCCTGTCATTCCGCAACGAGGTCCCGTCCTCTCTGTCTGTCCGTGTGTTGCTTTGCGCTACAATTTTTTCCTTCAGAAGTCATGAACCAACTATCCCAACAAAACGTATTGCTAAGCCTGTTGTATATGTTACCGCATTTAGACGCAGGCTGCACCGAAATATATGGGAACCTTAACAATCCTTTAAGACTTTTCTGAGGAGACTGCGCCCGACAGGGTTGGTCGAGCTTATTATGCAACTAACGTTGCCACAAGGATAACGCTGGAGTGATCGTTCCTGCATGTATGATAGGGAGGAGTTGAACCAATCGTAAGATAATGACGACCAACGACTGTGCTCGATATTACCGGTGCATTGTTAACGTAATCGGTTTGCTGTGCATAGGTTAGGCCAAGAAAGTGCTTCGTTCCTACCTGCTTAGTCGCCTTCCCCGCTGTCTCTACCGCGTGACATCCGGTGGAGGTGCTGTTCGTTCATTTCCTGGACGCTCCCGTCAAGCTGTGGCTACGCTAATATTATCCCGGTGCGTCTACTAGGTGTAGGCACCAGGTATTGCAGCCGGAGTACAGACTCCTACTCAGTAAGGCAATACCAACCTCGACATAAGCAGCACCCACCAAGACGCCCGTTATGTAGCCAACAGCAGTAGTGATGTAACGTCCCAGCAAGCCGCTGGCTAGTTCTGCAACGACCTTTGAGGATTGCGAAAGATCGCTGGAAACACTCTAGAGTATTGCTACTTAGAATAGCCGTGACCTTGACGATGGCCTGTGAAATGCAAATTTTTTGGAACATCTTCCAGGACTTCCTTCGAGAACAAGGAATACATTATGATAACGTGGTAAAATTGCTTGCTGCTCCAGCTTCATCGCACTATTCGCCTTCACCGACTTTTATAGCAAGGCCGCGGCTTTGCAAAGGGCATGGACGCAGCTCCCAAACGCAAATGTAGCCTTCTTCATGATAGAGCTAATCGTACTCTTATCCCATGCCGATAGTGACACGTCTGAGGAGAAGAGATAGCGCCCCACAGTGCGAGCAGTAAACAAGAGCTATTTGCTGGGATGATGCGCAACCCACTGTAGAGGGAAGTCTGAAGCCGGGGCTGTTTTTACCTACTTCTAACCAGCCACAAATCCAGCCATGAAGGATGCGTACACAAGTTGAGCTGCCACCATTCAAGGGGGCAAAATATTAATAATCAGTGTATGCGTCTTAAGGCAGCTGCTTTCCTTGCCACTTTTCCAAAGATGATAGCTAAAACGAAGTTGAGGAAATTAAAACAAGAATGTTGTGTCACAAGCATGTCAAAATGCGGAGCATAGGCGACATACAGGCTGTCATACTTTTGTGCAAGTGTGCAAGCATTCAATTCGGGAAATGAATGGCTGAGCAATCAGACCACTTACCACGCCATTAGATTCACTGAATACGTCTAAAATGACATTTACTGAATACGCTTTGCTGTGGAAGGGTGTACATAAGACAGATGGGGCGCTGTGGAAGTACTTAATTGAAGGATTTAAATGTGAACATATTTGACAGAGATCTGTCTGGCTGGGTGAAAAATTCATACGACAAATAATAAACTCTCCAGCCACTTTGCTAAAGTTAAACTTTAAAAGCTATAAAACTGACCCGACGTTTCGGGACCGATTCGGTCCCTTCCTCAGGGGTGACTGTTCGGCCGGCTCCGAAGCTAGCGAGTTTCTTTGGTGGTGTCCCCCTCTCCCTCGTCCTTCTTCCCGCCGTTCTTCTTGCCGCGGTGTTTCTTCCACTGGTTCCATAGACCGTGCACGTACACATTCGGCAAGGTTCCAGTTGAGCGGTTGACATTTCCCGGTGTTGTTTGTATATGCCAGGATTCCAACAACTGCCTTTTTGTGTGACGGAAGGCAACCACACAAAAAGGCAGTTGTTGGAATCCTGGCATATACAAACAACACCGGGAAATGTCAACCGCTCAACTGGAACCTTGCCGAATGTGTACGTGCACGGTCTATGGAACCAGTGGAAGAAAGATAGATAGATAGATAGATACGCTCAAAGTCGCAGAAGTTCGCCAAGAAATGCTTCGCATTAAAAAAAAGCCATTCATACGTTTCGTTATACGCTTGCTAATTATCCGTTTGCACGCACTTACGGTGGGTATAGCATTGTTGACAGGCATGACCTGTGTATAACAAAGAGAATAAAACAGGCATATTTCTTTTGACGGCAGCACTGAATATAATGCACCTCGCTTTCCGAACGAGGTGTTAGTAGTTAACAATGTTCTTCGCGAACAGGTCAGATATGAACAGAAACGGTCGAAAATACTAGGTGTATGTTTTCACAACCCCCGAAAGCACTTCGTTGAATTTATGCATTATGCAATTAAGGAGTATGAAGGAAGAAGAGGGTGAGGGTGCGTTCGTGCTAGAAGTAACAGGAAAACGCGCGCGGGTCAGTTAGGACATAACAAAGATCATTGGACGCATTTATGCAAAATTGCAAGGTTTTTTCGGCTGAGCTTTGTGAACAAAAATTTGGTAGACATGCGGCCCCTGCAGAGAAGTAGTGAATGGCCGCCGTTGGGCAGGTTCACGCAAAGAAGAACACTTTTGAAATGGGATGAATATGATATGCGATGCTTGCGCACAGTTCCAAGATTGTCGCTTAATTGCATGGACTCCTGAAACACATTGTACCGCAGCATATACAAGGGTCCATGACTTAATGCAATAGAAACATATTTCTTTTTCAGCAATTCAATTTTCAGTGAGACATTTATGATTAATTGTATTCGGCTAGTGAAGAACGATGGGCAAAAATTACATTATCTGGGAGTATAGTCGAAACAAATAAAAATTCTGGGGCTTTGTTTGCCAAAACCATGTGCGATATGAATATGAGCTAAGCGGTATTGGAGGACTACGGAATAATGTTGAACACCTGTGGTTCCTTAAAGTGTGCTCGTAAATTATAGTAACCGCGAGTTTTTAACACGGAGGAGTTTTATGGCGGGGTCGACCACGGCTCCACTGACGCATTTCCGTCACGGATATCACGTAGTAAAATATAAAGACTAACATATGGCAAAGAAAAAACGAGAAGAAAAAGTTCCGTTACCGGGAGTCGAACTTTCGACCCCTCGATCCGCAGCGCGAAACGACTCCGCCACAACGGCACGTTCCTCGTCATACTAACGTCGTGCTACTTATATACACAATTTGACGGTGGCGGTGCTCAGAGATTGGGGTACATCAGCGTGTTTTCTTTATCAATAGCGAGATGACGCGAAGGGCTCGAACGGCGTTAGAACGGCTTGCTTTAAAGGTCGTCGCCCCACGAGTTGAGATGAGCGTGCGCCTCTACAGGGCGTGGTCGCTCCTGCGCGCGCGCTTATTTTGTACGTCTTGCGCTCTCACCGCAAGTTTGCGTTGAAGTTACAGAGAGCGCGAAGGTCACTTCGCTCACTGCAGCGGCCGCTTTTGCGAAAGGAGCGCGCTCCTCACAAACAAATGTTACAACTGTGACAGTTAGCGCTCATCCTGTGTATACTTCTGCGTTCAATTCGTGCGTCCTCCTTTGTATTTGTCCAGCGCGCTTTAACAGTCGAGCTGTGGGAGTTGTTAGTTCGCGCTCATCCTGTGTATGTTCGTTCCGTGCGTCCTTTCTTCTTGAGCAGCGCGTTGCTAGTTTGGAGCTGCTTGCCATTCTTTCCGTGACATTACAACTTGTTGCTATAGCATTCATTTCTTCGTCCTCGGGGCGAAACAATGCACAGCAAACGCTCAACTACGTCTGTGAAGACACGTTTTACTTTCGTGTTATACCGATTCCTATGACAGAGGGATCCGCCATGTTTTTTGTATTTAAAGCCAACCAAAATACATGCGCTGTTGCCAAACATCCGTCCTCCATAGCAGTGCAACGCCTTAGCCTCTAAGCTACCACGGCGAGCATACGAAACGAAGGGCACGAAAGAAGACGTCATCGGTCTTACAGGTAGATAGATATATCGTGTGATGGGACCTGGAGGAACAAGAAAAGTTGTTGAAGGGAACGTTTGGACAGGAGCTGTCTCCGTCCATGTGATACTTGTAACGGCATTCCTTTTGAATTACTTCTCAAACAAAATCCAGGCATCAGTATTACCATAGGAAAAGTTCTGGCGTCGACTCGTTGTGTTCTGACAGCATCGCCGTGGAAAGAACAAGCAACCATGCTAAATGTAGACAGACCAGCCACATTCCCGGCTGCAGTGGAAAATGTGGAGTCAACACACTTGTGTCCCATCACATCTCACGACGACTGCCCTCAGGTCGTACAAAGCGCTATAATTGGCTTGCAGTGAAGGTCGCTTCCCGTGCTCTGCGCTCACTGACGTTGCCCATACATCACGGCAAGCATTTGCGTACTTCGTTTGTAAAATGTCTTCATACCCATGTATTTCGTCCCTTTGCGTAAAGAAACAAGGCACTTCCTTCGTGTAGGTCTGTCTATCATGAGGTCTTTATCGGCTATGTTTTCGGATGCTCTTAAAGACAATGTCGGGCTGGTTTTTCGGTTAATGAAAAAGCAGCTGTGCGCAACTCTCCAAACATTGAGCGTGAACATGGGAATTTTTATGATCTAACATCCGAAGAAATTTTGCGTGGTTCGTTCCAGCGGAACATTATCCGATAAAGCCATGCTAAGAGCAGCTCGAAGCAACAACGCTGCAGAATGTCTGCTCACAATTTCGTTAAACACAACAATAACGAGAACTCATTATTAGAATGAGTTCTCATTATTATTGTGTTTAACAAAGAAAAACGAGCCCTTAGAAGTCACCTTCTTTGCTCACAATTTTGCAGCATGTAATTTCAGAGTTGGAAGGGAGCAGCATTCTGGTGCAGCGAATGTCGTGGCAGCTTACGAGTCGTCAAAGGAACCACTTTACTTTAGACTGCGTGTAAACGTATTCCGAAAAAACACGGCTGATCCCTCTGTTATAGCAATCGGTATAACACGAAAGAGAAACGTGTCTCCACAGGAGTAGTGCTTACGAGTAGTGATCAGGGCTTAAAGTCTCCCTTCATTGGAGGGGGGCCCTCATAAAGCGGCAGTATATATATATATATATATATATATATATATATATATATATATATATATATTGTGAGAGCTGACTATATAGTTCATCTTCATCTCTACAGAAACCATTGTAATCATCATCTTCGTTTGTCACGCGGGCTGCGCCGCTTTGGACATTGAAATATAACCTTTCGATTACTGAACTGGGCGTCGTCTCATAAGATATATATATATATATATATATAGGCAAAGGGTTTAAAAATACAATATTAGAGGCAGGCGAGTGAAATCACTTGCAAATTACTGACAGTCACCTTGCGCACAACAGACAATTTTTTGGTAATTAACTAATTTGTTAATTAGGATTATTTAATTAAATTGCTAAATATTGACTGTAGGCAAGAAATGCGGCTTGCAAAGCTCGAGAGCGTCTTCAGAAACCCCAATTCCATTATAGCGGCAATGAAAGCGCGCGAAATACAAAAAGAACCACGTGATAGCGCATTCGCCCGCCGCTAGAATGCTGCCCTCAGCCATGGTTTGAGAGAACGAAGTCAGCTGCGGCCGCCACTCGGCGGCTCCGTTGCAGCGGTAGGCAGATCAGTGGACGGTGGTTTCTTGTCTGGGCCCGCGCTCGCTACAGCTTGCACCGTCACGCGCGCCAACTGGCTGACGCGGGCTGTTCCCTGTTTAATGGTATATATATATATATATATATATATATATATATATATATATATATATATATATATATATATATATATATAGATGCTTTAAAATAAGCCTTAAGAGAGGTGTTTGCGATGATCACAGTGCAGTGAAGCGAACTGTCTGTAGAACTGAATAAATGCTTATGAATGCTACACAAATACAAATATTATTCCGAATGTATTTCGGGCATTTATTCAACGTGTCAAGCCAATCAAGCATTAAATGAAATTATTTTGGAACGATTTGTCAAAAATAACTCCGGATGTAAAGGCTGAAAGATATGTTTGCTCAAAGTAACATTAGTTGACTCACTGCATTCAGAACCTCAGGCACGACAATGCTATATTTTATTTTCACTACGACTTGCTTAATAAAGTAGGCAAAATACGTGCGTCTTTATAATTACAGCAGACTTGTGATGCACAACTGAAAGAATGAAAATTGAATGGCAAACTAAATACGCCAAGGTGAACCATTACTGATTCACGACCAGGTAGCTTCACACTCGGGTGCCTCGTGATTCGTGAAACAGTATGCTGTGCCAAGATACTCTGTCGAACAGGGTGGGGACCCGTGGTTACAGGAGGCGTTGCCCGTGGTGTTCAGTGTCACAGTGAATTGTATTCAGCAGTATGACGATACCTGTTTTCTTCTGTTTTGCTGACACCCCGTCAACAAGATATTCGCGATTAAATCATTATTCGGAAAATTGCAGAGTGTAATTTCCCCACACAAAGCGCTACTGCCAAAAAATTCAACTTCAGCACTTGTTAAATGGATGCCGCCTTGCTACCGTCGGACTGCCGAGGGGGGGGGGGGGGCGCTGACATTAAGCCCTGGTAGTGATATATGAGAGCTTGTAAAATGTCTATTCGTGTTTGGCAGCTGTAGCACCGTTTGATGTGGATGCACCCACGTTGACGCCTAGTGGCATGTCTCCATCGCGACGACTAACGCCCAGGATCATGATTAAACCGTTGTGGTAGCTGAAGTTGTGAACATATATTTAGACACAGCGAATCATGAATCCTCGTAACGATGACATCAACAAGCTCAGAATCAACACTGGTACCGATATATATTTCTTCAAAACGTCGTCAATTAGGGAGAGAAACGGCACGGTGTGCGCTTTGTGGCAATGGATAACCGACGCCGGTGCTCATGCATAAACTACCACACTGCGCTTCAGGAATACGGGAGGGAGAGGATCGTAGCTTGAACCGCAATTGTGTGCGTCCAGCTGGCC
The DNA here is from genome assembly GCF_013339695.2 of Rhipicephalus sanguineus. Taxonomy (NCBI): domain Eukaryota; kingdom Metazoa; phylum Arthropoda; class Arachnida; order Ixodida; family Ixodidae; genus Rhipicephalus; species Rhipicephalus sanguineus. The sequence continues at coordinate 34,580,782 of NC_051181.1, read as the reverse complement.
TCTCTCTCGCTCCACCAAGGCACGACATTCGCCAGTCGAAATCTTGTCCTGTCTGCAGCGCGTATTGCAGCAGTTTTGTTAGTCGGTGCTCTCGCAATCGAAGCACTCGGCGGCGGAGAAAACCCGTTGGTGCATGTGGAAGCTGCACTACTCCGATGAGCCGGCGCACGCAAACACGAAGCGAAAGGTAAAGAACGTGACTGCGTCTAGGATGCCTCGGCGACGCCAGCGCGGCCAGTGCCCCCCGCTGGTATCGAGACGCTTTAGCCATGACCTCCGATATCGCACGCAATCTCGGGGTAAGCGCTAGTAAGTGTCGATCGTGACGCATTACTTCTTTTCACCTCTCACAGATAGCACAGCCCCGCTCCGCACCGCCAACAGCGAGCACCGTGTGAGAGAGAATGTGTGAAAGATATGCGGTGCGTTCGTGAAGTGTCCGCGTCTGCCAAAGTAGCTTAGTTGGTTCAGCGTAGGGCGCTTACCGTAGCGACCGCAAGATGGTGGGTTCGATTCCCAACGGCGGATCGTTTTCTTGCTGTTTTTTCTCACCTGTTGGCGTCCTTTTTATGAACGTCATATCTGTAACGGATATGCTTGGTGGACCCTGGCGTAAAACACTTTCGTGTTAATAAATGCTCGTAACAACGCGAGCATTGAGCGGCGTTGACCAGCTTGCGAGAAGCGTACTCAGAGCGCCGTCACGCGATCTTGTGTTTTGTATCACTGCTCCCAGATGGCGCATCAATCTTCTGGTCCCGCAGAATGGGCCATTAACATATCCGGCTTTCAGAACCCGAAAAGCGAGAAGGGTGGTGTCAAAGATTGCCTTGTCGAGGCTCGGGGAAGCACGTGGCGTTCAAGTGCGTCTGCAGAACATTTTGCTGAGTGGTGCATGGGCGAGGGCCGGGGCGGGGGGCAGGCATTCAGCGGCGACCAGCGAAGGCACTGTTTCTATCAAGGGGCCGTAATAGAAAAATTATTCTAATTTCCAGGAGGAGCAGGGACAGCGACGTCAGTGCCCTCCCTCTTGCCTCCTCTCCCTCCTAGTATCAAGTAAACCGTTAGCCGGTGAGCCGTAAACTGAGCCGGTTCACTTAAGTGAGCTGAGCCGTTCGGAGCCGCTCACTGAAGTGAGCCGCTTTGCCTATCTCTGGGACTTTTCTTGCTCCAAAGAGTTTCAAGCGCTCGTGTGACAAAAGTATTAGACTTTGACGTTAACATGTGTTTAGAAATTAACGCGGACGACAAGGAGTACAGGGTACTAAATAGCCATAGGCTGTCGCAGAGCAACTGCCCAACAGAGGAAGTTGTGTATACCGAATGTCAATGGAGAAGAATAATGCATTCTATAGAATAGATCTATTCCGTTTCGGAAACATCAACACCACAACTTCTTCCTAAACCTGTTCTCGAGCTACTTGTTTGCGCATCAAGCGCATTGTTGGCTCAAAGTACCTGCATAACTACATTACTCGAGAAACACCAAGGCTTATATTAAGCTCTTCAATATGTCGAAAGAAGATTCCCTTAAACCTTAAGTAGCATCATAAAACGATGGTTGATCCCTCTGTCATAGGAATCGGTATCACACGAAAGCGAAACATGTCGTCACAGAAGTAGTTGATTGCTTTAGTACATTGGTATATCAGAGCTTGTATGATGTCTATTGTTTTAAAGACGATAGTCTTTCTTGGGATACTTAAACGGAGAAATTTTGGTCTGTCTTTCTGTCTTTCTGTTTGTCGGCACGTCACTCGATTCAGCCACTCGGCCAAAGTAGAAGCACTCGCCCAAGGGCCAGCCATCTTGAACGGCTGACTAGGTTTATACTTGTGTACATTCTCGATCAAAAAGCAAACATTACCCATATCTGAGGCGCAACATCGCTAGGTAAGTATTAGGTGGTGTGTTCCTTTAATAGAAAATTAGGCAGATCCCACGCACTGTGGGAATCGATGTAATGCGAAGCTGCCAGCAAAGAGCTGAATACATCGCCTTGTTTGTCTCTGAGCCAAATGAAATCATTCATGCCATGGCCACCAGTGTAGTGTGTCCACCATATACCGTACGTTTGCCATGCACGCATGCATGCATAATCTAGTATACACCATGTAATGAAACGCGAGAGAAATGGCCGCGAGTGCACCATGAGTATTGAATGTAAATCATGCCATACATGACATGCATATCATGGTTTTTCCTGCTACCACCTGTCACTAATGTTCATCATACAGTCAGATCGCGCAATACCAGTTTTGGTGTATATCAAGCTAGCAAAACGGCCGCGAAAGCACCATGAGCGTGGCATGCAAATCATGACATACATGAGATGTATGTCATGGTTTAGATGTTACCACCTGTTATTCATGCTCTTCATACAGTCACATCGCGCAATACCAATTTTGGTGCATATCAATCTACCGAAACGGCCACGAGTGCGCCATGAGCATGGCGTGTAAATCATGGCGTACATGTCATGCATGTCGTGATTTTCATGTTAACACCTTTCATTTACGGTCGTCATACAGTCGCTTCGCGCAATACCAATTTTGGTGTATATCAAGCTAGCGAAACGGCCGCGAATGCACCATGAGCGCGGCATGTAAATCATGACATACATTACTTCATGTCACGGTTTTCATGTTACCACCTCTCATTTACGTTTGTCATGCAGTCGCGTCGCGCAATACCACTTTTGGTGTATATCAAGCAAGCGAAACGGCCACGAGTGCGCCATGAGCATGGCATGTAAATCACGTCGTACATGTCATGCATGTCATGATTTTCATGTTACCACGTGTCAGTTATCTTCGTCATACAGAAATGTCTCGTCATACCAGTTTTCGTATATATCCCTTCATTTAAACGGCCGCGAGCGCCCAGAGACCATGTCATGTAAATCATGCTGCACATGACATGCGCGTCATGATTTGCATGTTAGAACCTGTCATTATGTTCGTCATGAATTCTTGTCACGCCGTACCAATTTTGGTGTATATGAAATTAACGGAACGGCCGCAAGAGCCTAAGGCCGTGGAAAGTAAATCATGCTGTTCATGACATGCGAGTCATGATTTTCCTGATATGACCTGTCATTTATGTTCGTAATAAGGCCATGTTATGACACACCAATTTTGGTATACATCCGATTAACGAAACGGCCAAGAGAGCACAAAGTCGTAGGCGGCTAGATAGATAGATAGATAGATAGATAGATAGATAGATAGATAGATAGATAGATAGATAGATAGATAGATAGATAGATAGATAGATAGATAGATAGATAGATAGATAGATAGATAGATAGATAGATAGATAGATAGATAGATAGATAGATAGATAGATAGATAGATAGATACGCTCAAATTCGCAGAAGTTCGCTAACGCCTCGTAAAAAATTAAGAGGACACTGCGTCGTTCTGGTGGACGAAGTGACTTTACGGTGCGGTTATGTGGATATCATATGATACTTATGTCAAAGTATTCCGCCGGGGTCGAGCAATGCTTCAATATAGCTTGCTGAATCATAGGAATACAAACGTAATGTTTATTAGACTGCTATAAAAGCGGAGCCAACACTGAAACTACAGACGTTAATCTCATATGACGCCTGTATCGTAGGAGTACACATCGTATGAATATCATGTAGTGTTTATTGCATTTTTTGTAAAATTATTTAGCCAGCACCACAACCACAATTGACGTTGCACCGATATAACGCCTGCGTAGGCTGTTTTTCCAAACCAGTTTATAGACCTGGCGTGTCTCAGTGGTAGAATACCTGATTGCCACGCAGAATGCTTGGGTTCGATTCCTGCTGGGATCCTAATTTTCATTCTTTCCATTCGTCGAGTCAACGCTGCCGATGTCGGTTTTCCTTAACGCTCTAGCATTTAGGTTATCAATGTCTGTTCTCGCCGTTCCTGGGTGGATATAAACTGTCAATCACCTGGGGCGCATATCCGTACACCGCTGCCCGTGGTAAACGGGTATGTGCCACACGTGTCTAGTGGAAAGGGTTTGACGACGTACTCGACAAGATTTTAACGTTATTCATGTCATGACCCGGCAATCATATTCGTCAACTCCTCTTACCCTCCCATGCAAATTTTGGTCTACACCAAGTTAAAGAGGCCATGATGAGAGCACCCAGACGTAGGCGGCTAGATAGATAGATAGATAGATAGATAGATACGTAGATAGAAACGCTCAAAGTGCCAGAGGTTCGCTAAGAAATGCTTCGCATTTAAAATGCATACATACGTAATTCTAAAGACGCCAGCTTCTTAAGCTGCGCTGAAAATGCGACTGCGCTGAAACTTGCCTTCCTCCGTGCCCTCTGGAAGGTCGCCCTCTGCACGAGCTCATTGTTGTGTTTCGGTTTCGGTTCTGTATTGCACAGTACGAATGCCATGGGGCGCCGCTCTGGCATTCCTGTTTTACCGAGGCAACGTGCAAATAAAAGAGTGTGTGGAGAGCAGGGTGTCGGAACAAAATGCTTTTCGTTTCGGTTTTAGTTTCGTTCCACAGTAGAAAGTTCCGTTCCGTTTCTATTCTGGATCGAACAAAAACTGTTCCCTAACGGTTCGTAACAGTTTTTTTTGTATGCAAAAATTTGAAGTAAAGCTGATCACACAAAAAAAAAACATTGCATTTGTGATGTAGTTACTTGCCCTCCCCTTAAGAAAGTAGGACAAGGGTAAAACACGTTCTTCAGAGGAGCGGAAGTAACTCTTAATTCCTACAACTAGCACAAACCAGTATTATTTTCAAAGTCATTGTGTTTATCTGCTCATAAGACAAATACGAATATTTTCAGTGGACTCAGTGCTTTGCGTCAAGGAACGGAGCACGATCTCAAAAGCAGCAAGTCATTGAGTGTACTCTCTGATGTGCGAGACCGCTGTTGTGATAAAAAGATAGCCAGGCCAGCGCGGAACACGCAGCACAGTCATATCGAAAGCTGGAAGAGCGGACTTTGTAGAGCCCATTGTAGAGTCTATTGAGGCAACTAATACAAGTACTCATACAAGGTACCCACTACCGCATAAATCAACGCAATTTTTCTGAAGCAGCGACGTTCCCGCTATGCCATTTTTCGTCATTCTTCGAAGAATCGTGGTACCCGCTACACATTTGTAAGGCATTATGTGCACTTTGTGCTGTGGCTGATGATGATGAAGTATTATGGCTGAGCACATTGCAGTGGGTGGGAAGCAGTGATGCGGAATTGGCGCTTCCATTCCATTCTAATTCCATTCCGGGGAATTAGAACTTGCCGCAGTTTCATTCTTTTCATTTCCTCGGAATGAAAAAAACTTAGCCCATTCGGACTCTGGGAACGGCCGGGAAGCTCAATCCCATTCCGGCAATTCTTCGACGTAGGAAAGGCATCTTGATAGCTTTATCGAGTTAAGAATGAACGCACTATAAAGCTGATGTCATCAGATGCATTTAGAACGGCAAAAGTACGCAAAATGCGTTACCAAGGTCGAGGGATAGTAGCTTGGTGACATATATCTCGTGCAGTACAACCACCCTAATAATTCCCATAGGGGCAGTTCTCCCAGTACCTATAGTATTTGCATGGTCAGCGTGTTTGGACGAATGGTGGTGCTTTAATATTGTTTAAGCTTAAATGTGTTAATGCTAAAATGACGACATAGCGTATTTTTTTTTTTGCTGACAAAAGCAGTATTCAAGAAGACTAAGCAGTTTTGCCACACGTCTGGAGCTGTCGGGAATATGGAGAAAACTAAGATTTGGTTAATGTGGAAGAAAGCCCTCTAGATCTGCTGGTATTTGTTGGAACAGTGCACCGCTCGGCCACCTTGTGCCTTTGCATCGAATACGGAACGCTGGGCCGCATGCTCGTCAGCACTCACGCTTGTCAAGCGCGCCTCGCAAGCATGGATGGGCTGAGGAGAACTTTCTGTGTTCGCCTGTGCGCAGGTATGCAATGTCTTTCTTGTCACAAAGGTTATTTACGTGTGTCAGGTAGCAAACTGCTCGTGAGATAAAGATCAGGCTGTGCAGGGAGTATTCGCCACGGGGGGTATCAATGCGAACCAACGCGCAGAAATAATTTGTTTTCTCCCTTCTGTTTCTGCTGGGATAATGCATTTGTTTGTATACTAACTAATGCCTCGATTTGTAGTAGGCGCGTTGCTTATAAATGTACCTTGCTTGTAATTAGCCAAGCCATTTTAAAAATACTGCTTTATTGTTAATTTCGAGGCTCTGCCTTACTAATGTCTGAAGTTTGAAAAACAGGACGTAGACGGAGACGTGCTCTATTTTCGGAAAAACAAGTTATTCTATTCCCATTCCATTCCGTGCAAAATGCGCTTAATTCCATTCTCATTCCATTCCTCCAAGCCTTGTCCCCATTCCATACCGGAGTCGCGAAAATGTTGAATGATACCGGTGTCATTCCAATTCTGGTGGGGCAACTCCGCAATACTGGTGGGAAGCATTAACGCACACACTTTTTGCACTATTAGCATTGTCTGATGACTGGATGTCATTTTCCTCTTGTGCCACGCCATATTACATGTGTTAACGCGATTGCTTGCCCGACATGACGCCTGTATCGAGTGTTTTTGTGAAGGAGTTACAAGCACCAGCGTGGCTCTGGTAGAAAACCCGATTGCCACGCAGAGGGCGCGGGTTAAAATAACATTCGATCCTAGAAATTTGTTTCTCATTTTATTTTTTCTGATATCACGCGATAGCGGCCATAGACACCGGTGGCGGCGGACAACTATGGTGCCAAAGTCAGCTGTTGTGATCTCATAAGAGCTTTCGCTGTAACAAACTTCAGCGCCGACAATGCCCTCTTAACTTTGGCCTGCGTGACAGGCGCGCGAAAGTCCACTTGCGTTAATATAAACATCTCTGTTTGCCACTGTTTAATTTTTCGCACAATTTCAACATATCATTGCTTTGGAATTTCTGCCTGAGGTACGCGCTAATACTGTAACCTGAGATATGCTCACATTGCGTGAGCTCAGTTGTTCCGGATTGCGAAGTTTTCTCGAGAGCCGAAAAACGATTGAAACAATTTCGGTTTCACTCCGTAATGAAATAACATATAAAGTTTCCGTTACGTTTTCGTTCCGGTCAAATATATCGTTTTTTTTCGTGTTTCGTTTTCGGTTTTCGTTCCGTTCCGACAACCTGGTGGAGAGTACTCGTTGAGTGCGGACGTTTCTTCTGCTTCAGCGCTTCGCGCCAAACCGCGTGTTCGGGCTGGCTGGCGTCCCCGCCGGTCGCGTTGGTCACCGCCCGCCTTCGCCTGCTGCTGCGCCGGGACTACCAGCCCGCAACACAGCACTCATGTTTTTTTTGGCAGATGTAGCACCGCTTGATGTCGACGCACTCACGTTGACACCTAGTGGCACATCTCCGTACCGACAGCTAACGCCCACGATCATGACTTAACCCCTACGGTAGCTGAAGTTCTTAACATATACGTGGACACCGCATATGGTGAATCCCGCGCAAATATGGCATCACCAAGCACATAATAAGCACTGATACTCGATATGCACTACTCCAAACCGTCGTGAAACGCGAAGAAAAACGCTACGCACGACGGCTCTTCCCTCTAGCCTGGTAGTTACTTCTCACAGGGCAGCCATCGGCCATACCATGCTGAATGCGCCAGTTCTCTTCTCTCTTACAGGGCAAGCGGCAGGGGAACGCCGTGTGACAGCCAGGCGAGCGTCGGAGAGTTATTTATCGATATGGATGGATGCTTTGAGTGAGGCCTAGGCTAAAACCACCACCTCGCGGTGTGTTAAACGAAATTACACTTCTATTGGAAACGCGCCGAATGGAACGGTCTCAGCAACGGCGCGTTTTTTGTTTTGTTTTTCGAGCCTGGTGGCACACATGTCACCACCGCGTTATAAGAGGACGCTCATAGCATCCATCTATCCATCCATGCAAGAGCACTGCGAGAGCAAAGTGCGAAAAATAAAAGGCGCGTTCATGTAGCCTCCGCTAGTGTTTCGCGGTAGCTAAGAGTGCTAAATGCCCGACAGCCACCGTCGGGGACCGAGAGGTCATAGGTTCGACTCCTGGCAGCGGAACTTTTCTTAAGTTTTTTTGTTTGCCATTTGATGGCGTCCATTTTGCTGATACGTCATGAAAATCTTGGTGGAGCCCTGCATAAAACACTTTCGTGTTAAAACAAACAAACTTGAACCTTAGCTACACGTAACGTCATTGCACATTCGGTGCACAACTGCTATGTGGCATGGCGGTTTCGTAACGTCCCTGTTTGGAATCACTAACGTTGTTAGATATCTTGCTTCCAGCGATCTAAGTGCGCTGGATTCTTTTTTCATGAGTAGCGGGCGCACTTTAGAAAAGAGAATGGTGAGGCTACACAGTCTTAGAACAAAGGGAGTGCCCCGACGCCCTTTGTGAGAGTTTTGGCTTGTCCCGCTGGGCACTCCCTTTTCCGGGGTAAAACAACTCCCTCTAGACAGGGAGTGATTCAACGCATCCTAATGGAGTACAGTACTCCGTCTGCGATAGAGTGAAAGCACTCCTCCGAGGGAGTAAAGCTATCACGTTGAAACAGCTTTGAAATAAAATTAATCGAGCACAGAAAATGGAACATTCATACGCGCACACATTCACGCAACCAAAACACATAGAGCGCTCGCAATCAAAACGCATACATTAGAGGATTTTAGTCTGTCCGGCGCACCGCTATACGCAAAATCTTTTGCGCGTACCAGAATACCGGGTGTGAACTGCGCATACGCACGCCCGGTAAACACAGCCGCGCCGCCGAAAGCGATTGCCGCCCACCTCGAATCTATCAAGCGGCCGTCGCGCGCTCTGTCGCTCGTTATCTCCGAGCTGATGCTTTTATTTGCTTTAGGTTCACGTCCTTAAGCTTCGACAGCAAGGTATTCGTGTCGATTCGGCACCGTTTTCGAGAGCCATACTCAAATAATCAACGATGTAGGCTTAGTGAGTGACAATCCCGGAATCCCTAAGGTAATACATTACGTGTCGGTTAGTTCTTTTTATCCTCCATAGCTGGCGCAAGTTGACGTGGCGGCAAGGCGCACAAAGCGGCTGCGAAAAAGAAAAATTTTGGCACTCGAACAGCGTTTCACGGAATAATTTCTGTAATACTTATCTCTAGGGCTAATTAGAAAATGAGCATCAATGAAACATGCACATACGAAAACACATACAAATCGCACACAACACAGGAATCGAACTCATGACCACAAGCACCGAAAGCAGACACTCTCATGCTACATTGACTTTTCAGGGCCTTATATATTTACGAAGTGGTTTGCAACGAGAGGACGGAGCTTGCTACTTCTTTTTTTGCATCACCGGCGTGTGTTTGCGCGTGGATTAGGTTAGTAAATAGTTAGCGCTCCGCCATGAACTCACGAAGGCCACCGTTAGCACCTTCAGCTCCGATTTCCGTTCGTCGTTTGTCGTGCCGCAAGAGAAATGGTAAACGTGTGTTTTTAGGGGCGAAGCTCCTTAAGGTGGCACCCGTTCGTCCCTCGTAGTCGTAGTAGTCGTAGTGCGTAACCAGTCGTAACGCAAGGACCTGATCTTGACCTCCAAGGTGGTGCCGGTGGGAGATTTTTCCTGTGCGTTGTTGAACAATAAAAAATTTGCAGCATGTGCGTTAACTAAAAGCCGAATTCTTCTGTCTCTCATTCCCCATTAGCAGCCATTGGCATGTTCCAGTAGGAAACGTTAGTAGAAGTAGAAGTGTAAGTGTTAGCTAAAAGCCGACTTCTTCTGTATCTCATTCCCATTAGCAGCCATTGTTTACCTCCAAGGTAGTGCCTGGTGAGATTTCTCCTGTGCGTGATTAAACAATAAAAATTTTGTTCAAAACACCGTTGATTGATGAAATAAACCAACGAAAGACGCTAGATGTTTTGTAAAAGCAAAACGAAAGAACGCCAGATGTTTCTAAAGCAAAACGAAAAGACACCAGCTGCTTAACGAAAGACGCCAGATGTTTTCTAAAGCAACGGTTTCCTAAGCAATGAAAATTCACAGCGTACATGTAAAATTAAAGTGAGCTGCAAGTCGTCATAACTCTTCGAACCTTTAGTATAAACGCGCCCGATCTCACATCGGTGATGATGTACTGGGCAGAATTCACGGAAGATTCACGGTTTACCGATGAACCTCCGCAGCTTCGCCCACTCATCATTATTCACTCCGTGGATATGCTGTGATTTTTTTAGGGGCGAAGCTCCTTAAGGCGGCACCCGTTCGTCCCTCGTAGTCGTAGTCGTAGTAGTCGTAGTGCGTAACCAGTCTTACGCTTTGACCTCCAAGGTGGTGCCGGTGGGAGATTTTTCCTGTGCGTTGTTGAACAATAAAAAATTCGCAGCGTGCGCGTTAACTAAAAGCCGAATTCTTCTGTCTCTCATTCCCCATTAGCAGCCATTGGCATGTTCCAGTAGGAAACGTTAGTAGAAGCAGAAGTGCAAGTGTTAGCTAAAAGCCGACTTCTTCTGTCTCTCATTCCCATCAGCGGCCATTGTTTACCTCCAAGGTAGTGCCTGGTGAGATTTCTCCTGTGCGTGATTAAACAATAACAATTTTGTTCAAAACGCCGTTGATTGATGAAATAAACCAACGAAAGACGCCAGATGTTTTGTAAAAGCAAAACGAAAGAACGCCAGATGTTTCTAAAGCAAAACGAAAAGACGCCAGCTGCTTAACGAAAGACGCCAGATGTTTTCTAAAGCAATGGTTTTCTAAACAATGAAAATTCACAGTGTACATGTAAAATTAAATGAGCTGCAAGTCGTCATAACTCATCGAACCTTTAGTATAAACGCGCCCGATCTCACGTCGGTGATGATGTACTGGGCAGAATTCACGGAAGATTCACGGTTTACCGATGAACCTCCGCAGCTTCGCCCACTCATCATCATTCACTCCGTGGATATGCTGTGATTTTTTATGTGTCCACCATACATCGTGGATGTCTCGCTCGCCCAAAAATTTGCTCATACCGGCGTGACAAGTACCTTTAGGTAGCGAAACTCACGTATGTGTATTCTGCGTGCGTGTGCTGTTGAAGCAGTTTTGGTTATTTTTGCCGCGAGCTGCAAGTATCTGCAGTGCGTTCTCGGCTGTTCAAAGACCATCATATGTCGCATATGTTTCTTACATACGTCGATGTCAGAGCTCCAAGGGCATTTTAGCGTGCACCTATACAAGCATGTGCATTTATTACTTGTGTTGGTGCTGTTGCGAGCTGCACGCAGGGTCAGCGGCACCTCTGAGCAGTTAGACGAATATTTGTATGATGAGCACTTACGCGCGCTGAAGCACGACATACAGTGCATTTGCATTAGTCATAGTAAGTATTTAATTGCTTTTATACTCGGAGACTAGCTACCCTTTACTAAATAACCTTTACTCTTCCGTATCACGCCACCGTCAAAATGTATGTCGAAGGCGTCCACCAAGGTTAAGCACGATGCCCATTAATTCGCGATCGATTGACATGTCTCCCTTAAAGTAGAAAAGATAATACTGTTGCGCTTCTGTATTGCGAACGTCCCCGTGTAGTTGGCACTACTCCTGAAGAGATTGTGCAGTACCTATTAAAAAAAAATTGGATTATTGTATGCCTCAGTGAAACAGCTTCTCTTCAGAAAATAAGGTTTCATTTTAATTCGTAGGATAGTTTTGTCACGGCATGACACGACTTTACTTTTTCGTGATTCAGGATTACACATAGCACGAACATGAGTGCAGCAGATAAATAAAAACTGAAAAAAGTGGGTGCCATGTGCACTCCTACTACCTCGTGTACCTGTAGTTTTCCAAATCTACTATACAAATTATGCGAATATTTAAAAATGATAAACCCATCTATGTTCGATCAAAGTTGATCTGTTTCGGTTTACTGCCTGTCGCTTATTTGCACGATGTTTTGCAAGAATCATCGGTTCTACCCATCTAGTAGAACACAAGCATTATCTGTAGCATACAGTGGTTCTCAAGGGGGGGTGGGGGTGGGGAGTCAGCGAAGCCATTTCTAGGGGTCCGCGAAACGCATCTTCGAAAAATAAAAAACAAAATACGCCTTTTTTGAAGAAACAATATGTCCAATAACAGCGACCCCCTCTGTTTTTTTTTTTGTTGTTTCACCGCATAACGTATGCATTGGGGCGGAGCTGACTTATGCCTTCCATGAGATGGCTGTAACATTTTTACTGTAATTTTCTACCACCTGCGATTTTCCAGGCTTGCAATTTGAAGAGAAAGCGCAGCGAGAAACAGCTGAAATGTGGCGGCAGATCGCACAACTTAGTGCGACCTGCACAACTTAGTGCACAACAAGCTGTTAAGATTGAATTGGCGTGGCACTTTAGTTTGACCATTCTTTGCCACGGAGAAACGCAAGGCACCTATTTCACGCTGCATGTTGTGCTAATTTTTAAGCCCCCCCCCCCTACCTCTCACTGCAAGGGGTCCCTCATCACTTCCACCAGTCCACAAGGGGTCTCCAAAACATCCATATCTGAGAACCACAACCTATATGTCAAAGCCTGAATAATTTATTTTACATTGACAAGGACCTTTTTGTTTGAATGCCCCCCCCCCCCCCATTAAAAATTCTTAAAACTTCAAACGATACAATAAATGCTGGTTGTAGTACTTTATTGGAATCAAAACAATAACATCCACAATGTCAATGTAAATTATACATTTTCATCTACCACAGAACCCATTCTCATTATTGAACAGATGAAACAACATACACAATGCAACTTGAGCACTAAGTCACAGCAGTAAAATATTATAAATGTATAGTTCAAAAATTCATCACAAAGCACGACACATACACTTCGCAATGCCAGTATGCAGGTACAATCCAAAGACATGGCATGCACAGCAGTGGCGTAGCCAGGGGGGCACACCAGGCCTCCCAGGGCTGGGCAGTATCGCGATAGTATTTCAGAGATACTTTTGAGTATCTGTATTTCTGTATCGAGATACATTTGAAAAATGTATTTGTATCTCGGTAGTGAAATACATTTACGATGTATCACCAGTATCGCGATACTATGCAGGACACGGGTATCTCGTTACATTGTTTTTTTTTGTAGGAAAGGAATTGAGGCGTGTTTCCAATGGGGAATGAGGTTTTTTTTTGTGCCAAGACAAGCAAAAGCGCGCCGCCAGTCGCCGACAGATAGGGCGGCGATGGTTTCCCCTCAAGCACAGAATGGTCCATGTGGTAAAGCGTGCGACGCCGCAGACGGCAGAATCGCGGGTGCAGTGTTGTAGGCTTCTGCCGACGAAAGTCGCGGTCTCTCAAGGTCAGTGCAGCACGCCCAATTTTTTTCGGGTGGCAAGCCATTACTTCGCGACCCCCCGCGCGGATACCGCCTTGGAACAGGCTTTGCAGCTTCGCGTTCGTTCAGTTCTCAAAGCGGCGGCACTTTCAAAAGCAGTTCCCGTAGTCGCGGCGGAATTGACTAGAAGATGGCTATCTTTGACGCGCTTTCAGCCACCTCTCCAATGTCAGGGTGCGTTCCTAACTGATTGCATGCGTGAAACGGTCTTTTGTGGTAGCAGGCTCCCTCACCGCCGGAGCCGACTTCGCCTGTTGCGGCTTTCTGAAATGGGTGCTGTTAGCGTCGGTGGTGGTGACAGCTTCAATGAAGCCGACAGCCTCAGACAGCTGAGGATTCCGAAGATGGGGACCGACTTCGGATTCTGAACAGTCAGAACAACCCAAGTGAGGGCGGAAGTGTTTCGATATCTAGATGACCCGACAAGAGATATCGCCACGCTGCAGGGTAATCCGGCTCTGAAGGCGGTATTTATTCACTTTAACACGAATTTGTGCTCGCCTTCATCGGTAGACAGACAGTTTTTCTTTCGTGAGTCTTGTGCTGAGGCTGAACCGACGCTGTTAGAAGACAGCCTATTTGAGAAGCCTAAACAGCAACCTTCTCAGCAAAGCAGATCTTCAAAATAAATGTGTGCTTTTTCTCAATTCAGTGGTGTTCATTAGTGATTCGAGTGATCTGCGTAAAGTGTGCTATTTCTAGCATAGCTTAGTTTGTTCGAGAAGTATGTTGATTTCGGTGCCCAATCCTTGTTACTGTTGCTGTGAAAGTGTATTTTTATTGCAATTGATACTTGTAATTATGTCATTATTACTAATTATGTACTTTGTCCGCCCCCTCCCCTGCAATGTCTTAATGGCGCTGAGGGTACTGTAACAAATAAATAAGTGAAGTAAACGTTTCTACGCGCTGTAACTTTAATTACAACATTATGCTGCACTAATAAGCGTCTTTGCGTAGTATGAGCATCCTTGAAATAAAAAAAAGGTATTCCAGTATCTGTATCGCTGTAACTGTATTCCGGAATACTTTTTTCGTCTTATTGCAAAAGTATCTCCGAAATATCCCGTTACGTTAAAGGAAAATGTATCTCAGTATCTCTATTTTAGGCTTCCAGTTCATGTATTTCGATATCTGTATTTCGGAATACTTTTCTGAGTATCTCTGCCCAGCCCTGAGGCCTCCCCACCCCTCGAATTTTTTTTTGCTATGGCATACAGAGCCCAAAATGACAATTGACCACATCTGCCTGCCCGGCTCCCACTTCAAATCAAGGAGACGCCTCCCCCCCCCCCCGCAAAAAATTTCTGCCTATGCCTCTGATGCACAGAAAACTTGGTGTCTGCTTACACATGAAGGCAACTCGATAAGTAATAAAGGCTTGCAACACTTAGGCATGTTGGTGTACCATTTTTCTGATATGTTGCATTAGTTTGCCCTCAGGCATGAAAACATGTTACACATGACTGTGCAGTTCAGATTTTTGTATAAAGACCTGTGGTGTCGACCATAAATCCACCTGCCAAGGTTTGTAAACACAGTCGCCTGTATTCACATATTTTTTAAGAAACAATGGAGCTTTATAAAGTTAAGCTTGGGAACATGGCATTATTGCGCAACCCTATTCACCCGTATTATTATGCATAGGTGGTAGACCAATGGTTACAATATATACACGCCAGCTAGTGCCATCCAATTCGACCGGAAAATTGGTTGTTCGTCACCTTCAACAGCTCAATTTATGGTTCGTGCAGAAATAGCACATTGAAAATGAATCCGAATACTGTGACAGGAAAGTTACCTCGCAGTTAGGCAATAACATGCTTTGAATTAAAAATTACCCATCAATACTGGTGGTGGCTTGGCACATTAGATCCAAGGACTGGACATGCCATGAGGTTGAATAAAAATTGAACAGGGAATAAATTATTGTTGTAAAACAGTCAAGAACCATGCTTAGGAAATTAAATGAGTTAACATTCAGCATCTTTTCAAGCCATGTAAAATTTTCAAATGCACACTGTTATAGGAAAGTTTGGACTCAGCACTGTGCATAACACAGTGCAGCAGTCCAAGTGCTGACAATCCTAAATACTGAGATATGTACAAGATCATCGGTATAGTATACTGTAAGGCACAGGGTATTCACGGAAGAGACCGTCTTGTAGACTAACAGGTGGGCCAGAGGTGTTGCTGCTTTGCCAAAAGTGTTCAGTCTTCCTGAAAAAGATATCATGCAAAGAAATCCATTAAGCTTTCTGCATCCATACAAAATACCCACTTGACTTCTCTTACTGCAGACTTTTCCGAAAAAACACAAAATACAAAATTAAGAAGCTGCCGAGTATATTCTTTTGAGATATGCAATGAGTTTGCAGCACACTTTCATTCTTGTATTATCTAGAAAGACGTAGCATTATAATAAAGAAAGATGAGGCTCATTTGCTTGTCCATGTTTTGCTGCCATGTTTTTATACAGCTAGCAAAAGAACAAGGTACAATAGCTAGTGTGCAGTGTTGCTTGTTGTTTTGTGGAGGCAACTCCTATTACAAAAATAATTCATTTATATCCTCAAAACTTAGTGCAAGTTCTCCCAAATAAATTATTTAAAATCGTAGGCTAGACAGGACAAAATATAGATATATAGTACTTATGAGGCAAACCACAGTTGACAGCCTCGATTTTTTAATTTAAATTTAATATCAAACTCTGTTTATGCCAAAGCAGCATCTAGATGTCTTTCTCACAGCACTTCGGACTAAACCAGCGGTGCATATAGCACCTGCCTGTAAGAACTGTACCATCCTGCTTCTGTCAACTATGAAATGCGTGCACACTGAAAATTTTCTATTCTGCTTACTGCTTGCTATTACCTTAAATCTCCCCTAGCCAACACAAACTAGACAACCAATTAATATAACTATCAAGTGGAAATGAATGTAAAAATTTTCCTAACAGTGGTAACTTAAATTGCAAGGCGCATGCAGCCCATCCTATGTTAGTCCTGTTGTGACTCACAACAGGACTAACATTTGTGTCACAAATTTGTGAACGGTTTTGCAATTACCGAACACAAAAATAAAGTTAAACACCATAATAACAATGCGCTGGTTAGGTTCAATGTATATCGATGTACATGCCACTTCATTGTTAAGGTAACGCATCACAATACTGACCGTTTCAAGCAAAACGGGAATGCGAGCTAGTTGGCGGGTAATGGGCGAGGTTCAAGTTTAGGTATATGTTTTCTGCTGAAGCAATAAAGCTTTCAGTTGTGAGTAAGCGCTCGTGCTGTGCACTTTCTTGTCCTTGTCTTTTTAGCACTGCCGTTATGTAAGTACTGACCATTTCGCCAGGAACACTATGAATCCCTCACAATACAGTCAATATCATGCTACAGGTGTCTATTATCGAGGCATTCCACCATAAATTCAATATAGTGTTATAGGCGTGACAGAGTGCAGGTGCAGATTCTGTATACTATATCGGATGACTGAGGTAAGAGCTACCATGAAATTGGACTCAAAATAGTGATACTCTCAATGTTTCCAATGTACCAATGACTTGCTTCATTAAACACAGGTATGCATTGCACAATTCAGAAATGGATTCTATTTGATCACTCTCTCCTAACGAGATTGCTGCTACCATCCCAGGTTCTGTGACGCATCCAGATGAGCTTCGAGAGTTCTTATCAAGCTGCTGGTGTCCACAGATTTTTTGCAGTGACTCACTATTTCATGCTGCACTAAACAGCTGTAAAGCACACCAATACCCAATTCAGATAACCGGCATAAATTCAGTTAGACGTCCATGCATGAAACAATCTTTTAACTCTAAATTTATTATCCTAATGCACTCGAACACCAAGAACTAATTCAGTACATAATACAAAACTGGCAGTGTAGATAAAGCGTTTTTCTTTCTATCTCAGGGAAAACAGATTCCAGAGCTGTTTCATTGCTGCTCCCGTTTGATGTTAGCATTGAATGTGCTGCTGTGCTTCTTATGCAAAAGTGAGCTTAGAAACAGACTTTACGAGGCATCATACTCTTCTTTCCTGTTTTGTTCTTTTTCTGTAAAGTTTCTTTTGTATTATCCTTTATTCCTCGTACCCTCTTCCTTTGCACAGCATTGCTAGCCAGTTTAAGAACTGGCTTACCTGCCTGTCTTCCCATCTATTTCTTTCTTTCGTTCCTTCATTTTAAGTCTTGCAGCATTTACATATATACACATCAAGTTCAGTAGTGTAGTGTTGCCAACTGCACAAACATTCATAACCTACAGCCAACCTACAGCCAGCATAACCTACAACAGCCAACCACAAATTTCACTGCCTGTGCGAGACAAGAAAGCAAATACTTGCGGTTTCAAGTTCACTCGACACATACCATTTCGTCAAAATCTTAGCACATGAGTTTCTGATAAATTAAGTTGTTTGCCATGTATCATTCTAATGAAAGAGCTCCAAGCAAAGCATGATAAAGCAGAAGGTGCACAACAGCACATCCTTTGAGAATATGGGATAGAGTCATCTGGTGATCTGCGTGCCATTGTCTACTGCTTCTGGTGCTGCACTAAACACAATATTTACATTCATCAAGAAGCATGAAGGTAGGAAGCTTACATATGACTTACAGAAGTAAACCATAAGAAAGGACGAAAGGTGTTCTGTTCTTGCTGAACATTAGTTTTTTTAACTGTGATAATGTTTAATGGCTGCTTAGCCTTGCTTCATAATAGTCTTATGCGACTCACATTTTTTTAATGATTGTCCCTCTGCCATCAGTATTGCATTGAGCTGACTTGCACTGATGTGACTGAATAAGCCTGGCACACCTCACACATCTTCAACTCGATGAGAATATTCGCATGAAATCCAGGAGAGTTCAATATGTCACTAATTATGTCACAAAATTGTCACTAATTAAGTGACAATATCGTAAAATGCACGTGCTTCTCCATAAACGCTGTCACTTAGCAGACAACTTTCACATAATATGTCCATAATCATATCTCTGCAGCATAATTTATTCGCTCCAGTCCAACCTAATGACGTAATTACCCTATGGTATGCTGTTTCTTTTTTTTGTCTTAGAGACGAACAAAGTGGGCAATGCAAAATTGTTATCGAAAAGTATTCCCACTTACTAATATTAGGGAGTTTTGGAATAGCGTACGCCAGGCCCGTAGCCACAGGGGAAGGGGGGGAGCGAAATTCTGATGGAGGGCGGTGTTTTACCGAAAATGAATTATGAAAATAGGTGTTTTTCTAAAAAAGTGAAGGGCGCAACGAAGGGCTCCGGAAGTTTCGTACATCTGTTTTTCTTTAACGTGCACTGACATCGCAGAGTGCAGGCGTTTAGCGTTTCGCCTCCACCGAAATGCTACCGCCTCGGCCGAAATCGAATCCGCGACTTTCGGGTCGGCAGCCAAGCACCGCAACCATCGTACAACCGAGGCTGACAACTACAACTGAATCAAATGAAAACGAAAGTTGCCCTTAATGCACACATGACGGAATGATAACCGCGGCCTCTCGCTTGTTTATATTTTCTGAAAGCACGCTGCCGCATTCACGTTTTATGGCAAGCAAAGAAATTGTATAGCACAAATTGCCTTCATTGAGGCGTACCCGCTCTTCGATAGACTGGCCGTGCAAAGCGTGTGCCTTCACAAAAGCTTTTTAAACGCGCATCAGGCATCACACGTATGTGCGCGTAATGCTTTTCCATTCTGCTTTTTATTGTACTTTCCACGCGACACACTGTGCAGCACTACACACGTGAGCGACGCGAAACTGAGAACACAGAAGCACCACTTACCGTTCGCATTTCCGACTGTGCCTAACCAGGTGCTGGCCGAACGCGCATACACGAACGTGCAAGCACGCTTTAGTCTCCAGGCCATCATGAAACCAACACGAACATGCTCACAGTACGGGATGTTGCACTGCCGTCGCTAAATGGCGTTCACGTCCAGCGTTGAGATCACAGTAGCGCACACAGAGGACACGGG